>NC_051176.1:218961851-219261851 GCF_013339695.2 Rhipicephalus sanguineus | reverse complement strand
TCTATGCCCCTGATACTTACAATGAAAGAAGGTTAGACTAACAAGGCTAGTAGTAACATAGTAAATTAACTGAACAGCGATGCACTTCATATCACATGTGCAAAAAAAAAAACTTGTCACTGTAGTAGTCTCATCAGTTAACAGGTCCCCACCGCAAAAACCACTTAAGGTTCCCCAGTGAATGGTTGCCTCCTTTACTCCTTGCCCGCTCCTTTCGCTTTCGAGCGCGATAACATCGGCAGAATTCAAGGTATGCCACCTGATCATCGATAATCGTGCAGTTCACCCCACCCACATAATGTGGTGTTCAGCGTACCACAACAAATGTCGCTCATTTTTGAATACAAGCCAATGTGTCGCTCCTTGCACGGTCCACCATATATGGTTCACATTGCAAGTAAACCCAGCGCTGCTAGTTTTCCATCAGTTCGTCACCAAAAGCCCAGCATGTGTGCATCAATCACTTGTGTGCCAAAGATTCATTCAGCACAGCTCGGACAGAAAATCGAGGTGAGAAAGAATGTTTATTCATCGTTCATGTGAACAAGTATAAAATAAAGTCACTGGGTGCACATCACTTGCATAAAGTGCTGAATTGCACTTCAGTCCCAAGGTGTCCTAATGGGGGAATGGGATGCGACAAATGCAACATGGGAAAATGAACACTGTTCAGTTCAAAGCTCTCTCCCCGCACAGCATAAGGAACCAAATTCAATGGCTGCAAGATGGCCAAGGCATGCCAGTTTGCTCCTTGAGGTTGTTATTCTGTAATGCCGTATAAGTAAATGCTACCACTACCCCGAGTGCCTATGTGGTTCTAACCTTGGCAAAACTTTTATTTACAAACTGCAACATTTCTGGTTCCTTCATAAAAATGGTCGACTACTATTAAGGAAGCTGCACAATATGACCAGAACATGAAGAAACAGACATGCAAGCAAAGGCTTCCAACTTCAATAAATAGAAAAACCATGAGTGCCTAGCTCTAGAAAGCCCATTATTGGTTACAGCTGCATGTGAATGCAGATTTTTAAAGTAAAGCTTTTAAGGGGGTTTTGTGATAGTTTTCATGTGGCAAAAGCTGGTGGGCGTGTTTGACAGCTGATGTACTCAATATGTGTGCTAAAGCCCCGAATTTGCTATTTGCAAGTATACATCATTCAAATAAACTTGTAGGCATAATTTGTAACTTTTGTTTCTCGCGTCTTTCAACACCTCCACGTTGTAGGTCGACTAGAAGTTTGCACATATGAAGTGGTGGAACACAACACGGTACTGCAATGCTACCTCTGTGGTAGCAGTTGCTAAAAACAGCCAGCCACGATAGTACATGTAACTTGGCAGCTCCCATTTGAACGAGGCCATGAGCCATCAAATGGACTCCTAGTATATATACATCCAAAGGGTGCGAACTTGCTTATGCAGTTTTACTGTAATTTATGCATCAGTTTTCAGACAGGCATGGAAATAAGAAGGGTCTTTTTGTCGTGCTGTTGTACTGTTTGCGTAAAAAGATCAAAATTTTAATGGAATGCTTGACATCATAGGTTGCTTGCAGCTATTTCCTGCTCCCAAAATCTTGTCAGCATTCTCGCTTTGCCTAACGCTCCCATACTGCCACTTCTTGGCAACTCCAACACACACAGTGGCAGTGTTAAATCGCACGATTCCACTGTCCTCTGGGGCATTGTGCTACACCCGACATTCAAGCATGCCAACTAATACCAGGAAATGATGCCAATGCAGCACGTTCAATTGGAGAATTGCAGGAAAATTATAATACCCCTATTTCAATTCTGCTGCAAATAAAATGCTGGGCCATCTTATTTTTTGTCCACAATATAATTTTTTATACTTCTGCATTCTGGTGCTAAACCGGGTTGAAACTGAATTCAGTTAGCTTCTCAAAGTGCCTAGTGCTTTTTTTTAGGTGAAAAATGACATGGCAGTCTTCAAAGATACAACAAAAAAGCAAATAACAGAGGTAAGTTTGTGATAATATGAGTGCAGTACAGACAGTATAAACGAGCAGGAAGTCTCTGGAAACACTGCTGCACAAAAAGGAGCTTGCAGATTGTTATTATTCTGTTCAGCTTTGTCAGGTTGACATATCTGCTAATTTATGGTTTGTATTCTTTTGGGGCATTACTTTTTATGGTGTGAATTGGCATTACTGTATACATCTTTCTGCTCACCATTCCCATGGTGAGTAGAAAGGTGTATACTGTCGAGTTGAAATGGATTGAAACTGAAATAGTGTGCTGCTTAAAGCACCTATTGCTTTTTTTTTATATGGAAGTAAGTGCGGAGTGCCATCATGTTAAACTCCAATGTTCATTAGGAAAGCCAACGTAACCACTACAATGCCTATGCAGTGTTAGTTTCTGCACTTGTTTATGTAGCATACAGTTGTTGCAATTATTTTTGCTTAATGCTGACAGTATTGTTGAGAGAGGATAGTTGGTCCTGTGCTTGGCCAAATTATGACCATTGTTATCGGAAGGGAACACAAGTTTTATTCCTAATATACTGCATTGTTGCTCTGAAAATGAACAGGGGCGATTGTTGCAAGCATGCTTTATCTGAAATCATTATTCATTGTGTCGTACTGTTTGTCTTGTTCATGTAAATCAAAGTGCACTATAGCAACATAGCACCATCTGCTGCCAGGGAGATGCTATTCTTTTTAAAACATTTGATGCACATTACTCTTTTCAAACAATGTTTTCGAAGGGGAACATTCATGTGTGCAATAAATGCTATGTTACAATTGTAATAATACACAATAAGGTGCCAAAGTATGTTTTGGCAGTCCGTAACATGGTTTTCCTTAAGACAATAAATTTAGATAAGACAGACCTTTGCATAACTGTACAGTTGCGCTCAGTATGACTTGCAGCACGGGAACATGTGGCCTCACTAGCTTAAACATTGCACATAGCTTCCGCTAGCCCTTATTTCCCCAACTACACACAGTTCTCTCAATTGGGGATCCCAAATGAGATCATATCATTAGTTGTGCGAAAAAGAACAATTTGAAGCTGTGCGCAATGTTAGAGCTTGCGGGGCCACGTGCTCCCGTTTTGCAAGTCGTACTGAGCGCGACAGTACATCATTTGTGCAAAGGAGCATACAGAGGTACCGAGTGTACACGTACGCAGACTCATCCACACAATCTACAAGGAAATTCATGGTCTGGTGTTCATCTAATAAAGGCTGGAAGGTTATTTCCAGGGTTTACGTTGTTTTGTGCTACCAACTTCCCTCACTAAAGTCCTGGATCATGGCATCTGTAGCACATGTCAAGCTTCCCGTCTGGCTGACATGAAGCAAGGTATATGCCCAACATACATTTAGCAGTGCCAGTTCACTGTTGTAACTGTGCTAGCTGTCTTTTAGTACTTTCAGCTGCAGTAAGTATTTCAACAGTTTTTTGTTTAGTTTTTGTAAACAATATATTCAACTGTAGATCAGCATTGAATGCTTAAAATCACATGCCAAGAACACACAGTTGTGAGAAAGGCCCACATTGGATTGCTTTCATATTACTGTAAATTGCACAGGTTTAGTTTTGTGATGCAAGCTGATGAAGAGCAAAAGCTTGTGCTGTGTCACCTGGCAATGCCTTAAGTTCAGTTTCATGGGCAAATACCTGCCACAGCTGCTCGAGCTCTCTCTCCAGCTTCCTGAAAAAGAGGAACAGGTGGCATTTGAATCAACACCAAGAATATGCAGGACATGTCACTGTAGAATACCATGCACACATCGAAGCTGCACAATTATATTTGTGTTTATTTCTTTACTTGCGAAAGACAATCGCAGTAAAATGCATGCATTCAGACAAAGCAGGAAAAGTTTCTATGGTTCAGCTGTCAACTTCATATGTGATAAAACCAATCCTGCATAACGAGTGTACAGCGTGTCTAGAGCACAACCAAAGATGAGTAAGCCACTTTGTGTTGCATGCTCCGCAAAGTAGAGCTCTGCTTCCAAAGCGCTGCTAAATTGGAAGGACAATGCATTGGAGTGTCTGGGATAAAATATTGGGCCATGCTGTGTGGCCATGGACCACTGACATAAAGCTGCACACAGACTTGGACAACGTTCTCATGAATGAAAATTAGCATAAAGACAAATTTCTGCTGGTCAAAGTCCATGTCGTGGGTAAACGCCAACCATTGCACAATTACTTGTGATCTGTGAGCTATATTTAACACGTAACTAGAATCCAGTTTCCAGACGTTCATTCCCTCCTTCAAAAAGTCTTGATATTGGTGCTGGCTAAGTTCTTACTGGTCGGTTTCAATTCTGCAATTGCAACATGTACACTAAAATAAAAATTTTTAAATTCTACATCTTCAATTGCTAAATGGCAGGTAGCTGTCACTAAAACATCTCATGCATTACGTAATGCATCATTTAGCTAGTTTTCTTGTACTGGTGGAACACATAAGCTTTATTTGCTAGCTGCTTGAAGGCTGCTCGCATACATTTAGCAAGATATACAAACTAAAGTATTTTTTTATTGGTGTCTTCATGACCTTTTCATCTGTAGGGCAGCTATGAAGCCAGGAAAAGGCAATAAAAGTTCAGTGTGTGTGTGTGTTGCACACTATCACTTGCATTTATTTCTGCATAGAATCTTGCATGTATTTGACTAAGAATTTTTCTCATGAATGAGAACAAGGAGACTGCAGACTTGTTGAGCAGCCTGCCTTACTTGGCAAAAATCTGCTTTATTATCATCTGCAATAAACCACATTGAACAGATGACTGATGAACTTGCTTGTGTTAATTATTGTGTGCCTTTGGAAAGCATGCACTCCCATTTAATCTTCTTGTGCATCACATTTTGAGCAGAACACTCTGCAAGGACAGCTAAATAATGTACCACTCTTTAATTAGCAAGCAGGATGGCTAATTCCTGGAGAAGTAGAGTGAGTTGTTGCCATAAGAATCGCAGTCTGTTTTCCCTAGTCTAAAAAGATAGCTCAATCCACAATAGTTATCGTGCTGCCAACCACAAAACCTTTCTTTTTTCTCCCTCACTCTACAAATTCAGTCTTGTTTCACAATTTAATTCTTTCACTACTACTTGGAATGCACATCCAGCTGTGGCACTTGCAGGCGTGCTGACTTGACATGCAGCACAACCAAACTAAATTGAGTGCATTTATTTTCCCTGTGCCAGCATCACACAAGCACTATAATTAAGTTCCATCCACTTGCCTAATTTGCATATGGCCACATAAGCTAACAATGTCGCAAAGCCAGAACAGGCTTTCAGACTGGCAAGCAGGTGCAAAAAGCACATGGTGCCAACCTCCTTACGCTCTGAACCAGGTGATCGTGCACCTGCAACAGTGCAGCATAGATTACAGCGCTACCAAGGGTGCCCTTGTATTCAAGTGTTCACAGCTTCCTGGTACTGGTGTCGGTGACCACTACTAAGAGAGTTTGCACTGGTGCTGATACAGAAGTGGGGGAAATACCCTGCAAACTGCTTCCAATGATGGTAAACAGGATGATGGTGAGAACTACCACGAGTGGATGATGTGTCTGAGCAGAGCTTTACTGTTTTTGTAACACCTGCAACAAAGGCACATTATGGAGGCATGGTTCACTGGCTAAAGGCAAAGTTCTGTGTGATGTTCAACAGCTGACACCATAACTGTGTCATCTGTGAAGCTCAAACAAGCAGATGGGATTTTATTTTGTCTAAAATAAAATGGCTCACAAGGAAATCTGACATGAAGAAATACTGAAGCATGAATAATGTCGCCCGTGAGTGTTATGGTTGTTGCATCACTTTGTAAATAAATATTTGGTCATATCTTAGGTAGAAATGTGCATATAAGTACTACTATTTAAATTGCCAATAAAAATTGCAAAATTTATTCAAATTAATAGCTGAAAATCTGCTGTTCTTTAAAGCTGGCCATTGTGAAATAAATACAGTTACTGAGGGCTTAGAAGAGACAATTTTAAAGTTGTATGTCCGGGTAAGTTGCTTCAAGTCCCTGCTATTTGAGCCTACTCCAACAAAAATATTAAGCCACTCTTGTGACCTATATAGAAAAATTCTCCTGCAGGAGGCAGCATTGCTCTGCACAGGCAGTTTACTGAGCAGTGATGTAAAGCTGCTACTTTATTTATTATAAGACAAGACCGCTTGTCGAAACGTCGACTCCAGCAACACCCCGTGTTCCAAGGATTTTTCATCGCTTCAAGATTCCATCTTCCCTGCAACTTGTACCTTATCTGTTTTTTATAAGCAGTCATACATGTAACTGGCACATGGGCTTTAGAAACGAA
The DNA here is from genome assembly GCF_013339695.2 of Rhipicephalus sanguineus. Classification (NCBI taxonomy): domain Eukaryota; kingdom Metazoa; phylum Arthropoda; class Arachnida; order Ixodida; family Ixodidae; genus Rhipicephalus; species Rhipicephalus sanguineus. The sequence continues at coordinate 219,255,536 of NC_051176.1, read as the reverse complement.
CATAAATGTTCGTTTCTGGACATAAAATTCTATTTCCTTGGTGAATTTTACTATCACTAGCGTGATCCTCAGTGTTTTTACATATTATATGCTTTACTCTTCTGAGTTACATGAAGCAATCATTTTTTCACCCTATATTGCAATGTGATCAACCAAACTTCGATCACCATATTCATTTTGAAAGCAGCTAATTTGTTTAGTTACTGTTATATTGTAACACGGAATGTGGTCACCATTTTGTTCTTTCTAATTCATAACCAGCCTATTTGCCTGGGCTTTCATTTCTCAGCATTAAAGATATTCTAGAACACCCTAAAGCTTATATATAACCATTTGTCTCCATCGAGTTTTTTAAAATAATTTTGGAAGTGCTTCATATTCTATGCTCAACTGAATATACAATTTTTTTTTGTGTGCTATATGAACATTTTTAATGATGAAAATATGTAAACTATGTGAACACTCCCCCTAATGATAAAGAAACTCTCATACAATGAGCAAAAAAAACAAACAATAAAAAAGACGTTTTTAATTCAACTTCATGATTTAAGCCTGTGTCAAACAAATAAAATTAAAAAGACACCATAAAGAAACACTACTAACTTCATTTAGAGTGATAAGATCTTCGTTGAAAACCCTACTTACATTGATTTTGTGATATAAGTTGATTATCAGAAGAGGACATGAAGGTCAAAGTTTCATTTTTTAATTTCATGTGAAAACCCCAATACCAGCATGTCAATGTGACGCTGCACATTTCAGTTTTTTTTTTATATTTGGACCACAATGACTATAGTAAACATTTCTAAGACTTGCCATGCTCCTTTAGAATAAAGCAATGTCATCCATTTTTTACTGATAAATAATTAATTGGGTTCTAGCAGATGTGGGCAAAATCTACAATGTCATGGTTGATTAGAGTGTGAGCCATCTACATTTTATATTTCTGCCAAAGAACTGATGCCTTACACAGGATGCATCATATTTTGTGATTTGTGCCAAGCTCAGCGAAAGAAGTGCTGTACTGCAGATGAACTTTGGGAAAATGAAGCATTTTTCTGCAAGGTGCCTAATTAGTAATAGTTGTGCCAATGTTTACTAAATGTTCATTTTGGGGCAGAATGGTCATTTAAGGAGTTAAGCTGTGGCACACCACCCACATCCAACACATGCACATGGCAGAGAAAAGTTAAAAAAAAAAAAGGTGAGAACTCCTGCTTCATCTGCCTACTTCTGTGCACGATAAAGAAAGCTAAAAAAAGTAAAGCTTAAATATTGACAAGGATAGTGTCTTAACCCATTAACTTGGGAATTGTTTACCTAAGAAAGACCAGACCTTGGGGAGGCTTTTTTTTTTTTTTTCAAAGTGTTATATTCAAAAAGAAAATTGTTAATCTTTTTTTTAAGACTGCCATGCAAGAATAAATAATTACAGTTATTTAACATCGTGTTTTGCTCTTTTTCAGTTCAGAAGCTAGTCTTAGAGTACAAAACATCGGAATGCCATGCAACACGCAGTGCAACATCGCTCTTTGTAGCGATAGATTTTCTCTCCGCATTATGCATGCTGCACAGTTTCGCTGTCTCTCGGAGCTCTTCACCTCTTCAAAGAATCCACGTTTGAAAGTTGGCTGCTTGTGTGAACGTAACTCCTTACAGTGGTTTCCACACTTTATTTTCTACAAAAGCAATCCGGAAAACACCATCCAGCAAAGAAGACCTCACCACCATTTGTTATTTTTTTTAAAGGGAGGATAGCACACGTCCTGCCTGAATAAAAATGTAATTTGAATTGCATTTTTCGATGCAGCAATAGGTTTGTGTGCCTGAAGACTTGCTCCCCATGGCATGGTCAACTTGGCTACAGACGCCCTTTCCAGTAGGCTATAAAGTGAGGCGGTCTGAGCAAAAGGTATAAGCGCTTCTTTGTACCACGAGAATTATGGCTTACCTTTTTTCTCTATGAACGCTTTCTAGTTCTTGCTGCTTCTGCTCCACCTTTGTGTGCAGGTGAGATATCTGCTGTTCATATTCTTCCTGAAGGTTTCCCTCTACTTCTCGCCTGCAACAAAGTTAGAACAAGTTCTGTACATTTATTTAAAAAAACACACCGTCACCAGACCTTGAAAACTGCAACTACCTCGCAGTAAATTACCGAATCCTGTCCATAATGTTCGTCAGCCGAAGAATAGCAACAGTCGATGCCTGGGAGCATAATATATACCCTCAATGGCTGAGTAAACTGATTATAGAACTAAATTTGAGTGGTCATTATCACCTTTCAAATTATTACCAATATCACTTGGCGGGTCCTGACTAGGAACACTGTAGAACTGAAGAGAAGGAAAATAAAAAAAAGATTGGCTGGGAGTGAACTACACAAAAAAATGGAGAGCTACCATGCATGCACACCTACAAAGGTGTATATGTGCAGTCAAGCAAGAAAATGATGCCCCAAATATCTTAATTTGTGCCTCATCATCATCACCACAGAAAAAGGGTGACACATTACCATGCTGTTATGTTTTAATCGTGGCCAGAATGGCTAAAATTATGCATACTTTCTTTAATTCAAAAGCTGCCCATGCTAGTGGGAACACTGTACTACTGGGTACAGATACATTTTTGACCAAGAATATTGCTATACAAGAACAGGTATTGATGATGTGAAGTGGGTGCAGATGTGACTGTACGTACATGCTATGTGAGCATTAGTAGATGCTGTGGTGCCTAAGGACATGTTTACAGAGTTTGACCTCTCCCAAGCAAAATTATTTCTAGAAACCAATGCCAGTGTAATACAGGGCGTTTTTTTTAGAGAATATACAGATTTTTTCATAAAAATGCTATGACAGTCAGGATCCTGTCATCTTCGCACACGAACTCTACGTCAAGGTAGAAATACTTTGTCACACCTAAAGTATTGTTGAAATTATTAATTAACAAAAATTTACTAATTAACTTTTTTTTACAAACTTGAGGGCAGTTGTTTATATAGAAAAGTTGTAGGATGTGACAACTAATGGCATACCTATTTTTTAGAAATCCCAAAAAACACACATAGATAGTAATCATCAACATTCGAGGCCCTGATCGAGGCGATGTCAAAAATGAGTGCGCCAGGTGTGCAGGAAATGCCACCAATGTGTCATGTCACACCGAAACTTCACATGACAAACTTTGAAAGAAGGTGCGTTGCAGCCAAATCTGGTAAGGCAAAATGTCAAGTCATCTCAAATACACAAGTGGACCGCTTATTCTTTGCATTTGGTTTGTAGTGCTTATCTGTTCTTCCTTAAACAACTCTTCCGCTTGTCTGCGAGAAGCACCACAGTGGCTTCTCCCTAGTTTTATGCTGTATGGAGAAGATAAAGTGGAAATTGCGGTTTTGTTGAGTACAGCTCGCCAGAATCAGATAAGCACAAAACATCATACGCAATGAATAAGTGGTCCACTTGTGTACTTGAGATGACTTGCCATTTTTCCTGACCAGATCCTGCTGTGAAGTGCCTCTTTTCCAAAGTTTGTCACATGAAGTTCCAGTCTGACATAACACAGCAGCGCCATTTCCAGTGCGTCCGGCACGATCAGTTTTGGTATCGGCTGGATCGGGGCCTTCAATTTCGATGATTGATATCTCAAATTACATGTCTTTTGGGATTTCTCGAAAAAATGTTTGTGCTACAAATCATCACATCCTACAACTTTTCCATACAAACGACTGCCCACAAGTTAGTAATTAAAAAATAATTAACTAGTTTTTGTTAACAACTTCAATGTAACTTTAGGTGCGGCAAAGTATTTCCACTGTGACGTACAGTTTGTGTGTGAAGATGACAGGTGTCTGACTGTCACAGAATTTTATAAAAAAATCTCTATTGCCTAAAAAAAACGCCCTGTATAGCGATTCCTTCCACTCACTTCTGCTCCAGAGTTATCCATAATTCTGTTATCCATAATTCCGTCGGCCCTGTAGATAGTATGGGTGGAGTGCCACTTTAACCACTGATGAAGCATGAAAATGAATGGCATGGACTCATTACCTTATCTCTGCCCAAATGTATTTCTGGCATTTTTTTAAATCATGCCAAAGGGGCCGTTACATATTACATATGTACAGCCCTTTTATATTTAAACCATTTAGCACTGTGATTTTCAGAGCTCTAGTTACACTGAACTGAGCATACTGGAAAATATTCAGCTGACAGAGGAAGGGGAAGGAATAGCTGTCTTAAGGACTAGGGTTCATCCTTGGCAGTATCTTCACAAACTGTGAAAAATAAATACAACATTGGCAGGCATGTTAAACATTGCACATTCAATCAACAGCTGGTGCAACAAAAACGAAAGTGAAGAAAAAAAAAACAGTTTTTGATCATAGTCTGCAGCTGTTATGTTCCAAATACAGTTGCATGTTGTTATATAGTAAAGCCACACCTAATACCAAAAAATTTGTTCATCATGTTCTATATTCATTACAAGTATATATATTCGTTACATGTTAATAATGGTGAGAAACATTCAGATTATTGCTTTGCTTTTTATTGCGATAGCAATTATATGGACACTCTCGGCTGATTTTTGCCGTCGCCGTCATGCCCTGGATATGTATATGTAGGTATATATATATATAAAAAAGGCACAAAGAAAAATAAAGCAGAAGAAAAAAATTCTGAAGTACCCAACTGCGGATTCGAACCAGCAACCTCTCGCTCCCCAGCGCACTGCGTTAGACAACTCAACCACACGCCATGTAAGCGCCGGTGAAATAACGGCGAGCTATTTATATACACCATTTACCCCTGGTGGTAAGCAAATCTCGGAGGAGCGTGAGCGTGTTTTCTATCGTGCAATGCTCCTAATTTTCTTTCAGTTCGAAAACTGCCCTTGAGATGCGCACGACAAAGTGGCCCTTTTCTGTACCCGCTCGTGATGTGGAAGGAAACAAAAAGAAACAAAGACCAGGCACACCTTGCATCAGACGCCCCCGTGTGGCACGAGACGCAGTGGGTCACTCCACGTGCCGCAGTTTAAAAGAAAAAGAAATATCTAAGAGCGTCTGATTCTCAATTATTGCCACTTGCAGTGCGTTGCTCAAGCACATAGACGTAACAACTGTGAGAGTTGTTAGTTCACGCTTGCGCTGTGCATGCCTGTGCGTTCTTTTAGGGCGTCCTTCTCTGTGTTTCAGCGGCGCGCTGCAAGTATTGAGCTGCTTCTGGTTCTTCGTCTGACATTTCAATTTCTTGCTATCGCATTCATGCTTCGCCCTTGTGGCGAAACTGTGACTTTTCTTTTTTATGTTCATTAATTTGTTACAACCATTGTGGTTCAGTGGCAATGCAAATATGTATATCTAGCAAGTTTTGTCTTCACAAACTCACCTAAGCTTTGCTTTGTACTTCTCATCCTCTGTTTGGTCCTGCATGCTCTAATTAAAAAAAAAAAGAAACATTTTTTTTTTCTTTTTCTTCAGTACTGCAGAGCAAGTAACACCACAACACAGAACTATTCATCAAATGCGATACACGAATTTCATTATTTCTCTTAAGTCACACACTGTTCTTAGTTATACATATAGCTTCTCATTTGCACAGTCGGGTCTTTTGAAATTTATAAATTGGGGACCTCACATTAACGAGGGTATGAAACATCATTGATACACCAGCTGCAATGATAAAGAGAGAGAACAGTGCACCACTAGAAACATTGACAGTCATTTCAACCGTGGCATTTAGCATAGGAAAGTACCATTTCATAGCTTTACATTTTTGCCCCACCAGTATTTTTTTATTCCTTGACATCACTCTGCACTATTTTTCAAGCTTGCTGCTCAAAATTTAATGCAGTAGCAAAACTGCAGTTGTTGTTTAACATTTATGGCAAGACAGTTGCCATTTCAACAAAGAGCAATGAAGCTGCTTGTGTATCTGAATAACAAGGTGGCATGGAAAAGCAGCATCTATATGTTCCAGGAGCTACAACCTTGCTCTCCATTTTATGAATCATAACACATTGTTTTATTGAGTTATTTTAAAGACTCAACAAAACTATCCAAGCATGGTAATTTTGCAGTAAAGGGCAGTGTGCAACTTTTAAGTTACTTTAACAAGAGCAACCAAACAAGGTCAAATTTCGACCCTTTTCAAATTTCCATTTGGACCTCTTTTTTTATTGTGCTATGATAAAAGCTGGCCAAAACAAAGAAAACTGAATGATCAAACCTTATGTTCTTAATCAAGAGAGCTTTCTTTAGAGTACCTATTAATTAAAAAGAAAATTTGTGCTGTCATAAAGAAGAAAAGAAACAGTAACACCATTTACACATACCTTGAGATATTTGTTCAACTGATCTATATCCACATTATGCTGTCCAAGGAGTTCCAACATGCGTTGGCATTCTTTCTCCTTTTCCTCGTTCTACAACATACAAAAAGAAAATGATCATGGAAGATAAAAATGCTGGTTCTAGCAGTTTATGTGAGATCACAAACCATAGGGCTTCTCGGCCACCTGTATCTCTAAACTACATGCTCTGTCCCACTCATCACGTTATGTTTGTGCAGTGGTGACTTCTTGAGAAGCTTAACAAATTAATCCAAGCAAAAAAACTTTTCCAATACACATTGCACCATCACAAAAAACAAAAGAGAAGTGATTCACTTAAACATCTTCATTTTTACCAAGCAGTAAGTGTATTTTTAACTCACCTTTATTTCTAAGCTGTCTCGTTCAGAAACTACTTGGTGAGCCTGGCAATGAAAAGGTAAAAAATAATAACAAATTACAAGCACATTTTTAACAGACAAGTAAATGAATAAAGGGCTTCACAAGCTGAAAAAAAAACTGCAAAATTGCCAAAGTTTGGAACATATACAGCATGTAGGAAGCTGGGCAGCCTTCACTATTAGAGTTTGAAATTTAATACAGCTGCTACCAGCATTCGTAGGAGTACAAGTAGCAAGGCCCAATCTTTATATTGCCTTGTTTTTTATTACTTTGGTCACTGTAAGCACTGCACAGTAAGTAATGTTGGCTGATAATGCTTATAGTTATACAGCGACCAAAATGCAAAATTAAAGCATTGCAATGTGAGCTACCAATGTCTATTGGTTAGAGCAAGATTTTTTTTATTATTAGTAAGCTTAAGTAGCAGTGCACATGATGCATCCCCTGTTACTATGCTGTAAAAAGCAGTTATACAAGATGTCAACGTACTTTAACAACAGCTTTATCTGTACGTAGTACAATAAAATCTCTCAAGAGAAATCATTTAAACAGAACTACTGCTTGAACAGAACAATAGTTTTTTGATTGATTGATTTTGTATTTGGATAGTGCAAAAACATCTAGCAAAGCCTAGTCCACTGAATGGCCGTCAATCGTGCCCCATACCATGGGACAAACTAGCTACTATATTCATTTAGTTATGCTTAACACAACCTAACCATGTCAAAAGGGTGTATGACAGATAGTGCTGCATCTCTGCATATCCTTCTCGGTAAACAAAAGTTTCAATAATCAGAACACATTCTTTCGGTTTCTTGAGGTTCCGTTTGACGAGATTCTACTGTCGTTAGTTCATGCTTCTTTTTTAAAATCTAGCCTGAATCCACAAACAGGGCGTAAAGGCAGCAAAGTGACACATGGCTGACTCACATTATGTATCATGTTGCCTCCTTCATATTTTGTAAATTTTGGCTGTACACTGCAATAGCATCTATGCAATTTTGTATGGGAGGACTATCGCAGTCGAAATATCAACAGGCGTGAAATCAACATAGCGTTGCATTGTTTTCCTTGGAAGCATTAACTACTCGGAGAGTCATCTCCTTTTGTAGGACCCATGGCAAATAAACTTCTGGTGACAACAGTAATTGCTCAATTAGTTTAGTCTGTAAATCCTTTGAGGCCATCATGCACATGCCGTGTGTCATTGAACAAGGTGCAGAAACCCCTGCAAAACTTGCATTGCTCCTGAGTCCTTGCTCAGTGCTTCTCACTCAACTAACCATCAAGGTGCCGGGCATTACATGTTGTGTTACTTTCACATATTTGGAGTTCTTTTTTTGTCTGTGGATGTGCAGAAAAAGTTTAGAAATGCTGAGGCTGAGCTTTCATTTGAGTTTTAAAGCTGTGGAATTGTTTTTAATAACTAACAATAAACTGTGTATTCCTGGCAGATATTCACACATGGTTAAAATACCCAATTTTTCCTTTTTGCCTGTTTCTCTTGCACACAAAGCCTCCCTGCTCAGCAAAAGTCAGCTTTTTGCTATTCCAGCACTGAATTACTTGTGCAACATGAGTAAGCACAAAACTCACTTTACACATTTGCATACAAAACTTATTAAGAATTTATGTACTACTATATGCTAATCTTATGTGGTGAAAGATTATATGTTGCATTAGTATACATGCATAAATTTACTTCCTCATCTTTTGTGTCCCCTAAAAAGATTCTTCTCAACATGTAAAGGTTCTTATAGCACGCAGGTTATTACAGTAGCTGAGCTTTTTATCTTTCAGTGTTCTGTAAGTACTTTTATAAAAAGGAAATGCAGACTCAATAAAGATAACACCAACGTGGTGCTCTTGGAAGTGATGAATGCAAGTAATCATGTTTTGGCTCAGTAAAAGTTAATACTACTAACTATGAAAACATTGCAAAATTTTTTAACAGAAAATTGTTCTGCACTGCATTCAATGGGCCAGTAGTACTGGTTCCATATTTGTTTTCTCCAAGCACTGAATAACGGGAGTAAATCAATGAAATCGAAAAGGATTTGGTCAACTGGTACTGCAACTGTCCTTGTGATGAGACAAGGAGAGGTCATAAGGTAAAACATGGTGCATCTGAGCTGTGGTCCAGCAAGGACAATTACAAGAGTACATGTCTGCTGAGCTTCTACGTCCATAGCTTGAAGTAATTTCCATTATACATATGACTCCGTCATATTGCATATTAAAATAATGCCCTGCAGTGCAATGAACAAAAGAGGGGAATCAATTAAGGGGCCTGTCTTTTGTTAGACACAACCTGATGAAGCCGAGGAAGGCATAGGGGCATTAATTGTAGCTTTTAATTGAAATGTAATAATTATAAGATAAAGTAACTTAAAACAGATGAAAAAGCAACATGCGACTAATGGGAACCGAACTCGCAACTCACAGCGAGTGTCTTAACTCGAGCAGGTTTGACAGCCTTGGGTAGCATGCAAGGGTTTATTGGTCAGTGACCTATTCGTAAAATTCACATAGTACATAGCATCATTGAGTCAAAAAGAGTGTTCCACATTTGCCATCATGGCTAAAATTGGCACTAACTAACACTGCCAGCATTACACGTATACAAATAACGAAGAAACGTGGACAGGGGAACAGCCAATGCCCTAGTACAACTGGTACTGCATTGCACTTGTAATGTGAAGGTTGTGGGTTCAGTCCCCACCGGTGGCAAGTTGCTTTTTCATACTTTCATTTTCCTTCATCTCATAATTACCACACTTCAATTAAAAATTACAAATAATGCCTCCTATGCTTCCCTTTGCTTGATTTTCTGTTGGCTTCATACTGTAGTACTACAAGGACACTTTACATGGGCAGCCAAATCACTCTAACCTTCCAAATTTACATTCAAACTTTTTCTTTCAGGCTTACTCCAGCGTTACCTTTTTGTCCATTGTGCCTCATTTAATATGTACTGATTTCTCTTGCTTGTTTTTTTTATAATGCGTAGGTTTTTCATATGTGTGTGTGCATATGTACAATCAGACACTCGTAGCAAAAGTGACATACAGTGACAAGAAGTGATGACAGGAGTGAGTGCATCTCAGAGTCATCATCCTGAAGTTCACGAAGATGGGTGACTAATGTGTGGTTTTGGCGAACAGCTCGGCGGTAGGCACCTGAGAGAGCACTATGGTCACTCCGTAGCCATCCCACTTCTTCTTCCAGCTGTACCAGCTGCTGTTTCAGCTCCTGCCGTTCTTGTTCGGCCAGCTGCACAATTAGAAAAAGGGAGATGTGTGCTTTGTCTTCGAACAGCACATAAATTTCACTGTCGTGGAGAATGCAGACACAAAGATGTCTACCATCACAAAATCCAACAATGTAATGAACAGATGCCATTTGGCCTTTCAGTGTTAGATGTACAAATGTGACAGAAAAACAAAACATCAAAAAGCCAAACATATTACTCATACATCTATGCTAACCTTTTTATCTGAATTTCGAATTGAGGAAAGCATTTCCTAAGCCCAACATTCATTATAAATTAAGTATGCGTGCATTTATGCAAAACAAGAAATCTACATGTTTTCTCTGTTAACCACATAACCATCATTAGCTAATCTTTTTGAAAAATTTATAATAGTTCCTGCAGGCTATGTATGCAGTCAACATTCAACATGCTCTTGCAGTTATTGTTTTACTAAAGATAATATTACTAAAGACATTGCTATGATAAGGATATGGCTTGTAAACGCACACATTGAACATGAGTAAAATGCGTGGTGAACTGCTTTGGTATTCAATGATCCTGCCTCCCAGTCAATTTTACCTAACATTGGTGATGAAGATTCAAGCACTGGGCCAAACTTCAGGACTTCTACTAAAGAACATGCTTTGAGTGCAATAGATATTGCGATTTGTTGTACATGTCATGGTTCTTTTTTCTTTTAAGAGGCAGATACGCACTATCTGCTAAATAGAGTTTATTAATATTCTGGATGAAAAAAAATGTCAGCAGTCATAAGGCGCACTAGGCAAGCAATACGGCAGCTGAGTGATGTGTTAGTATTGTACTTTCACAGCTACTGTACACTTTCTTTTTGCATTTTACCGCGTGTGGAGATGCTAGAACAGTCCTTAGCAGCTTCTGACTTTAAGATGAAAGGCAAAGATGTGTCATTTTTCGCTTTACCCAGTGATGCTGAGTGGTTGAGAAGTGTAATCGGGCTATACAGCATGAAGAACACAACTTCTCTTTCAACTCTTTAAATGTTCAAATGTGCAAGAAGAATTTTTAACTGGAAGACATTTATTTCAATAAGTGTGTCACGATACACTTGTAACATTGCTGCACCAGAGATCAAAACTAAGGGCCAACGCCATTCTGCGAGTGTTTTGAATAATCTGAACTGCACTGGCAAGTATATGTAGAACAGAACCAAACAGCACAAAAGACAGGCTAAACAGCACACACGAGGGCTGTGTCTTACGCCTGCAGTCTGCGCCATCTTTCGCACTGATGCCCCAGCTTATTTGTCAAAAAATGAAATCAACACCTCAGCTGTTACCACAAAGGTAAAAATTATATTAGCCTGAGCATGCCAGCCCAGCACTTTTGAGCTTCAAATTATATCTGCTGTTTTTGTCGTTACGCATACATGGTGTCAAAAGGAAACCGAGCACTCACTCGGAAGGATCGCATAAAGTAATCACATTCCACAGCCTTTGAGAACAATTTAGAGCCTTGAAAATTTTCATGAGTATTCTGTTAAAACTTACTTTGGGCTGCTTTTCAAAGCTGGACTATCATATGTACATGGTCATTTTTGTAAGCAACTATGAACGTGTAATCAAAACACACATGGTGTGCATTTTATTTAGCGGCTACACTGTAATACACATACGTTTGCTGCCTGCTACAAAAAAAAAAAAAGAGCTACAATATGTCAACGTCATTCAAGTTGTTGATAGCGATGCTTCGATGTGGAGCTGAGCAGTGAGGTCATCTCAAGCACGCAGTTGTTTCCAGTGCCATTTAGCTAGAGATTTAAGAGCTTGAAAAAAAATGACAGAATTTTGGTTTAAACAAACTGCTCTTCTTTTCTTTTTCGGAGGCATAAAAAGTGAAAAAAAAGCTTACGGTTCGAGTTTACTTAATGAACTGCAGTGAACTGTGCAAACCACACAAATGTCAGGTTGGTGTCACTTTAGAAAATGTTACATGTATTGTTTCATCCAGCTTGTGTAACATTTTTTATGTTTGTGGTGAGCTAAACATCCATAATTTGTTGCACAGAAACACAACCTTGATACACGTTTCATAGCCTACTGTGCCACTAAAGGCTCTGGCCTTTCATGGATGATAAAAAAAAAAAAAAAGAGACACGACAAGAGGGCCATTTCACTTGAAGCTCTCATAAAATTCATAATGATGAAGAAACTGGTGTTGAAAGCCATGTCAGATGCTTGGCTAGCTTATTAAAAGAAGTCTGAGTCAGTACACAGAACTTGGCAGTTCAGTGCAGCATTTTCAAGTAGCTTATCCTTCAGGTTAGGTGTCAAAGCAAGCACCATGATCAGCTGAAGTTGCATTTCATTTTCACTATGGTGGCACAAAGGCATGCCCCCTTCCATCCCATGGCTGTATTCCTAGGAAAATTAAGCCACAAGCTCTTTTCTGCAAAGAAACAATTTGAATTTGCTTTCTATCATATACTAACCAGGGAAGCCTCAACAGAAGTTCCTTCTTTTTTTTTTTGACCATCATTTTCTATTCAAGCCTTCATTATGCCATATTTGAAGGCATTCAGTAGGCTGTCTGCCTGCTGAAGTCAAACTGACACACTTCTAGATGAGGAATGAGGATGTTGTTTCTTTAAGATAAATTAATTTACTAGATTTCATGCCATGTGGATCTCTATTCTAAAATGCATTAAACATGTTGAGCAGTGTTAGTCAATTACTCCTCAAAAATAACAAAAATTTCTCTTTTATACTGCAAAAACCAAGACAGTAGAAAATGCAATTTATAGAGTCCTACTTGGGACATGTTTTGCAACCAGGCTCATCAAAACGTCAATTTTCGCAGCATTTGCATGGATTTATTTTTCACTGTTTTTCATAAAAAAAGTACTACAAGCCCTAAATCGAATTTTGAATCAGGCAAAGATTTAACCTAGTAAGTTTTAAAAAACTTATCTTGTGCCAAAATGTCCTATATATGAGAACAAGCACTGAAATTCGAGATGGCACATGTTTGGATGAAAAGTTCAGAAAACAAAGCTTACTCTTTATTTTATGTGTTCGTACTGACAAACTTTTTGTCACAAAAGAAATGAAAACATTTTTAGAAGAATATATTGCTCTTGTCAACTGCTTTCAAGAGCACCTACTTGTAAATGCTCCATTCTCACCTATTCCATACGTCCAAGCACATCTACACATTCAACCTATGGTTTTTGCCATTTTGAACTCGCGACACGTAATTGCCCACATGACATCCAAAATCTGGAAAACTAATCTGCTAGAAGTGTGCAAGCAGTACACTGACTTCTCCTTACAAATTGGGCAATATAGTGAAGCTTTTGTAATCAGTAGAAAAAAAACCTGAGCTACCAAGCATGTCTGAGGGAATAAAAAAGGATGTTACTTGTTTTAAATATCAACATCTAGCCAAAACTTTTGAAGATTATATATATATTAAGACTATAAATATATTAAGAAAGGCTAGCACATTTTTCCAGCCTTTCCAACTTTTCCATGAAATGTGCTCTTTCTTACGTTTTATAACAGCTTCAAAATTTTCGTAAGTTTTACATAACCACATTGTCTACATAGCACATGGTCTTACATTGGAGATTGTCTACTACTTCTATCCTCTTCACTACTTAACAAAGATTTAGGCATGAAAAAGAAATGCAGCTTGCAAAATCTTATTTCTCGGGCTTCCAAGAGAGGAAAAAAAAGAACATTGCGAAAAAAGTTTTGTTTTCAATTTGCGTAAAACTCGGTCTCAACAAATGGGAAGTTTAGTTGCAAACATTGCAAAAACACAGCCGATAAATGCGAATTCTGGCTTTTTTTTAAATGATTGCTCAAGTCCAATGGAATATAACTTCTGTTGGCACTACTTTGTATGCCAAAGAAATATTAATTCTAAAACATTAAGCAGCTAGGCCTATGCGGCTGCGTGCTGCGTGATCTGCACACCACCTTTTTGTTTTGTTTGCACACCAGTTGCTAATGTTGTCTTTTGCTGCTCACGCTTGGAGTATGAGTAAAGGACACTCTGGGGGACAACGGCGTGAGTTTTCAATGACATTGATCAGTTTCCTGTTGTGTAATTTGTTTAAGAAGTCATGTCCGCAAACGTGGACGCTGGTAGTGAAGAGGTTATGCTTAGCTGTGATGCTGTAAGATAACCGAAAGTAAACTTTTAAAGTAAAATCAGTCAGAAATATTTAAGCATTGCGCAGCATATCATTTTGGTACAAGAATCGCTTCAAACAGCCAATACAGTGTCACAATGAGCATCCTCATGTCACTTGAGTGTTCTGCAAGCTATAATTTTACCCTAAATTTTTTCTCATATATTAAGGCGAAAGCCTTATATGCCTCACTAAACACGAAATCTGACCGTCGGTGTCGGTGTCTCGTGTTCTGCGGCGTTGGGGACGAGTGGTGCAAAAAATCATCATCATGGGATGACGTCACCAGATGATGTCATCATGACGTCACAGATTGCAAAAATTTGTGACGTCATCATGACGTCACAAATTCTGGCGTGACATCATGTGATGTAACGCCACATAATGCCGTTAAGTGCCCTCCTTTGGGCGGCGAACAAAACCAGAGAGCTCGCGACCTCAAGGAAATAAAGGCGGCGTTTCTCAGTGGCACGTGAAGCCACGGCTCGTGTTCCCTGCTGGAGTCGATTCTGGTTCAGCCGTCTCATTCATTCACTCCTATGGCATAAGCCTATATCGTCGTCACATGACATCGTAGCTTGGTCAAAGGTGGCCTGATCACGGAGGCAGTGCAAAACCAGGTGAGGTGCCTCCGATCCTGGAGGCAGTGCAAAGCCACGCTAGGTGCTCAAAGCTTTCGGAGGGTGGCGGGGCAGGATAAATACATCTAGGGAGCCTACATGACTGGCCATTCATGTAGGCTCCCTGATACATCGACTGAGAAGAAAAAGAAGGTGGCTTTTGCCTTCAAGTCGTCTTAGGTGATTGCACAAAGGACCCTGTGAATTTTTTTTCTATGCAAGCGATAGGCTTAAATCATTACTGCAAAACTATGTGAGCAAGTTTTTGCAATGGAAACCGCCAAAGCAAACCAATATCAGCATCAACTGTAGCCCCCTTGTCCGCAGTGGCACCCCTCACAGCAGCTGCTGTCACTATATCAAGCTTGACTAAAATTTTCATGACAATTAAAAAAAAGCATTAAGATACTGCAATGCTGGTGAGCAACAATTAATTAGCAGCTTAGACGAAATTGCACGAAGTGATACTCTGTATCATGAAAGAATTTGGTACAGGCCATTTTAAGTGCATAACATGTCTTAGCAAAGAGGAGACATGATCAAGGTACAGCCAATGATGTCAAAATCTGCAACATCAATGCATTGTGTAGTTAAGCGAATTGGTTGCTCATAATTCATCCAATGAATATGTCTTCTGAACACCGATTCACTGATTTTAATATTGTAAAGGCTCCAAAAATGGCACACGGGAAAATATGTGCTCCTGAAGTGGAATAACAATGTGGTTTTGTAAGTTTCATCGATATTGTTTAATGCAGTGTGCTTGGGTGGAGCAAAGTATCTAACCTTGTTAGTAGAGGATGGTGATGGAGCAGTTAACTTCATTATTAGCAAGGGTGAACTGAACAAATTGGCATTTATACATGCACAAAAATCTCGGTCTAAAAATTAGAAAGACGAATGGAGAGAACAATTGTGTTTGTGTCTTTCATCTTTGCATTGTTTCCAAAGCTAAATTTTATGACATGAACCATCATATGTTACCTGAAGGTGTCAAAGCTGATACGAGTTTTGATGGCTGCTTCAATGCCCTTCAGCAGCATAAGCATTATTGATTAGTGACCCTCTCCAAAGTTCTGAGTACCATGCAACACCTGTGGTTAAAAGGACGAGCCACATCTGCCACCATGGTCATGAGTGGAACTGGCCAGAACTCCCAGGGAAAGATCTTGTGTACTTACGTACATACCCAAGAATGTGGACGTGAGGACAGCCGTCTCCTTAGCTCGCGTGCATAAAAGCGTGGATTTGGCTTCCACTGGTGGTGAGCTTCTTTTTGTATACTTTCACTTCATAAATCTAAACATTTTGATAGAGATCTCTCTGGCTGAGTGAAATAATTCTAGATGCCAAAATAGCTCCAGCCAGAGTTTTTGAAACAGACCCAACATTTCGGGTTCTGTTTGGTCCCGAAAGGGTCCTGAAACGTTGAGTTCATTTAAGAAACTGTGGCTGGAGCCATTTCAGCATCTAGAACCTTCATTTCTCTAACCCATATAATTTCTGCATTTCAATTAAACAAGCAAGTAATTTCCCAAATGCTTTCATGTTGGCTTCATGTGTTCATGAACAACTGAAATTATGCTGCTCTTTAATGTTACGTTGGCTCTTTTACAGCATTAATGACCTCCACTCCAGTGATTCACTTTTTAAGTGCTTAAAGCATGTAGAGAACAAGAAATGTAAAAGCCACAGCGGCAAAAGAATGCTACATCGACCACTGCCAGTATGACGACTTGAGTGCTTGGTGAGTGCATCACAGTCAACTTGCATTCCGACAACGGCATGCTCAGGTGCAATTAAAATTGCATGTCCGGTTGAGCATCAATTCTATGTACGTCTTGTATTTGATCTCAATGTGATGAAGAAAGACTCGCAGACCAAAAAAAAAGCCATATGAAAGACCAAAGTATCTTACTCATTGTTCTATTGTGCAACGCTCATTAACAGTGAATCTCCAGAGCAGCACATACCTACTTTAACACTTCCAAGGAACTTTGTTGGTGCTTTGACAACAGTAAATGCAATACCTAAGTAAGCAGTACAATTAACCTAATTCAGATGCCTCTTTGTCACAATTACAATGTCACACAAACAAAGAATTCATACAATGCCAATTCGCTGTCCCTACATTTGACAGAGCTCTAGTTACAGAAATATCTTTTTGTAAAATGCATGTGGGATGGGCCGACACAGTCTTGTAATCTAAGTATTTTTTATTAGCATATTCTTTTGCAGTTTGAGTGTGCGCAGAAATCTTTCCCATTGCACAACTATATGTGTCTATAAAGGGGCCCTGCAACAGTTTTCCAAGTAGCCATTGAATGGCTTCATAAAGAGTTTATTGCCTCACGAATTGACCGCCGCAAAAAATTTTAGAATCCATCAAGTACGAGCAGAGTCACAGAGGTTTGTCACACGCTGTAATTGCTTTCTCTCTTCTCTCGTCCCGGCGAGCGCGCTGGAGGCTAAGCAGGGAGGGATGGCATGGGGGAAAGAAGCTACGTCACGCATGCATCATGACCTTGAGCACTTTTTCTGTTTTTTTTCTTCGAACACGTGGCTTACTTTCAGTGTGATCGCGAGCGTGCGCACTAGCAAGTGGTGGCTGCCCGTGGCGGCCCTGGTCACACAGCTCACGATGCTCAAATCAGCCAATGGCCATGAATTTGGGTATATGGCATCATTTGTAGAAAGAAGAGGGAGCGATTTCTATCTGACTTCGATAATTAATTGTAAATTCCAGGCTGCGTGCTGCGCTATAATGTTTGGCTTGCATGTTCTCAGGAGCCTCGACTACCGATCGGCAGCGTTTTCTGATCATGCTGAAAAAGTGTTGCAGGGCCCCTTGAACACATCACTGCCTATCGAGTGAACTGACCAGACCAAATGCAGTCAGCTGCTTTAGATCACTGCACTGAATATTGAATTTACATATTTTATGTTTTTTTCACTCTTTCTGCTTTTTCCTAAGAAACAGTGATTTGTTTTATAAGGTCAAATGACATCCAAATTTGCAGGGAGCAACCAGTTTACAAAACAAAGTGATATAACAGAATGTGTAAAAAATTGGAATGAGAAAGTACGGCATGAGCAGGTAGCCAGTCACAAGCCACACTTGGACTGCATAGATCTTAAGCATAACAATTTGTAAATACACCAGCTGTGATCTTAAGCAGAGGGTGCTAAAAGGCGCTTTGAGGTTGGGTTGTATGTGCCTAGCTCTGCCTGAGCATGGCAGAAAAGGGCTGCAAGATGTAGATTACATTTGTGCCAAAGCAGTTCACGGGAGAAAAGTGGGAGTGTTAGTACTCTCCTGCTTTGTCATTATTTCCAGGCAAGGCTGCTAAATGTGTCCACGCTTACAACAAATAGTGTGCACAGCAGCTCTAGTGATTGTGTGCTAGCTTCTGTGCTTGTTTGCCATTGCATTCATTAGCGGTATGTGCAGCACGCAGCAATACAGAGGAGCAGCAGGAAGCAAGACTTCTGTTACAAACTCACCTGGACCTTAACTGTGAGATTTTCCTTGTCATTTTGGTACTTTTGTTTGAGCTCTTCTAAAAGCCTAGAAAGCAGAGAGCAGAGACATGGAGTTACCACACAATGGCCCATTTATTACTAAGGGCGGCTGCAGTTGATGTGGGGTGCGCACCTCTTGACTTCAAGCATAGCTGTTGTGTGGAACTGGAAGGAGACAGAGTTCTGAGTGGAGATGAGCAGCTGGTCATGCTCCTGCTGTAACTTGGCTAAGGCCCCTTCCAGCTCTTGCTTCTCACGCTCCAGCTGGCTCACCTGCTGGCTCAGGTGGTCCACTGTGCACCACAATCCAGACAGCATAAATAAGCACGTTAATCAATATGCACGCCATCACAAAAATACAGCAAACTTGCGCAACGTCTCAGGTTTGAACAAACCGTATTTCCAATGAAGCTGCTGCTTCTCTACTCCTGTAAGAAACATTCTTCAAGGGCCATAATGAACCTGTAGCTTTATGTGCACGCCACTGAGAGCACGCCCTTTATCCTCCACATTAGGGGTCGGCAACCTGCGGCCCGCGGAGCAGTATTGTGCAGCCTCCGGAACGATGTCAGAACCCCCGCTCTCCTTGTAACTTCCTATATGATGGCCGACATGCAGTTTCGACCTCAGATAGGGTTAGACAGGAACAAAGAAAGATCACTTCCATTTGGCATTTCCCCCCATCTTCACACCTAGCCAGATAACGTCTTCACTCCCTTTCTTTGCACAGGTCCAAAAAAGGGGAAAGAAAGATTCTTTGTAACTTTGTCACATGCAATCTTGTGACCTTGTAACATGCATGCTGTCACAAGGTGACAGACAAGCTTGTGACATGCATGCTGAAAATAAACATGATTTCTATTCCAGTTTTGTACATTCTTGTCAAATCACCGAATTTTTTCTCTTTGCCTGCAAAGACCCCCCCCCCCCCCGTTTGCTGTGCGGCCTCCGCAATGTCGGCTTCATGCAACTTGGCCTTACGCCTCAAAAGGTTGCCGACACCTGCTCTGCATTAACTAGGTGGCATGACCACATCTCCCAGGATGCCAGGAAAACATGCACAGAATAATGCTCTAACACTTACACACATTTGCGTTATTATTATCTTACAAAGCCCATGATCATTAAGTAATGCAAGTCAAACTTTACCCATACATCGCCCAAAACGCCCCTTTAATACCCACGCAAACAGTAACTGACTGCCACATTAAACGCTCCCAGGAAAGCGAACAAACATTCAACACACTTCATAAAACATGTATACAACGTTTTTGAGCGCTTGTATTGTATTGTGATTTTCAACAAAGCCTGCAACTAACCCAAACAATTTTTGAAAACTTGCCTGCACATCACCCATAACTAGAGTTCAGCATTTCCAGCTTTATTTTTCCAAAATTTTGAATACCAATCTTGGTTTTTATTTCCATCTAAACTTTTTTGTGCAATATTGTTCTCAAATGAAATTTCAGCATTAATTTCTGAGCGAAAAATATTTTGCATTGAGGTCATCATGCAAAATATATTTCCTTAGAAATGCCTGGCTTGCTAACTGCGTTACGAGTAAGACATGCAGTATAACTGCTGATTCTGCGCTTCAGCACTGCATCCAATACAAAAAATACCAAAGCTCGAGAGAAGCAGTCTAGCAAAAGCAGAATGAAATTTAGTGTGGCAAATATGTGGATGAACATGCAGATGGAATATGTATGATGGTATATGACTTTAGCACTGCCTTGATTCAATTCTGTAGCTGTAACATGCACCTTAGAACAATTGACTTAAAAGTTAATCAGAAAGACTTTTGTAGTTGAGATCAGACTACAGTTTACCTTATGTATGAGCAATGTTCGTCCCTCCATAAATTTTACTCATGCATCAGAATTTCGCTATATATATATATATATATATATATATATATATATATATATATATATATATATATATATATATATATATATATATATATATATATATATATATATATATATATATATACATATATATAAAAGTTCCAGCTATTGCTTTAAAAAAAGTTGTTGCGGTAGTAACCTCACTGAAAGGAGAGCTCACAATGAGAAATATCCATTAAGTCCAGGAAATCAGATGACACAAACTCAACCACAACGTTTCATCTTTTCATCTGCTAGGTGGAGGTTATCAGAAATCATTTGTAGTTCACTTATTCCATGATCAGGAGCTGAGTAGGGGCATTCAGCTGAACAGCAAAAATTCCAGTACACACCATCATACTTGTACTGTGACTGTGCGTCCTTGAGCTGCTCAAAAAGGTCATGCTTCTCTTGTTCTGTAGTCTTGGCCTCTGTAATGCTAGAAAATGTTGGCCAAACAAACACAGAATATTAAAGCAAACTGATTTTATAGAGGTGCAACATGATTTACCAAGACGAGCGACAAGAATACTACAGCCACACAGGAAAGCAAAATTCATTCTTTATTAACTGTCAGGAGCAGGGTTTTTTATTTAAACCCTCAGAAACTTTACAAACAATGCCAGAACTTAAAAATTTTCAAAAAAAAATTTAGGCACTCAATGTACAACATTTTAACTCCACACCAAAATAAATATTACCTTTCAGCAACAAGATTCAGCCTACAAGATTATCTAAAGCAGACAAACACAACATGCTAGTTTATAACTGACAGTTCATAGAAGTCAGATTTTGCCGTGCTATAATTTAGACCAAATTATTTTACATATGAAATGTATGCAAGAAATGTACAGGCTTCATGTTAAAAAGACAGGGCGTGTAAACATGGACACAAGAGAGAAGTCAAGACACCACAAACACCGATCACTGTCTTGACTTCTCTCTCTTGTGTCCGCGTTGGCACTTCCTGGCTTTTTAACATGAATACCTACTAACTCGGCTCTCTATTGTTCTAAGCTGTATAGGCCCATTTGCAGCAGCTGTAAAGAAGCAAATAATCTAAGTTGCTGAATTTTTTTATCTGGATGCAGCCAACCAAGAATCATACTTTGGACATGCAATGCGAATGTTACCTCCTGTAACATACTCACCATTTCTCATACTGCTTGAGCCTTTTATTTTCTTCTGATACCCTTTCAACACTCTGTTGAAGCTCCTTCATGACTTCCTGCAGCAATAAAAATGTGGCACTAATACTACTCCACCATCCTCCCTCTTAACACCTTTATAATCGATACAAAGCAAGAAGACCATGCGGTTAGTATAACATGAACATCAATTGACCAATTTCCTCAACCTCGGTACATATTAGATGGCTGTGCTTACCGATATTCCTTCAAACTGTTTTAGTTTAGTCGTAAGGGATTTTATCCGATCCTTGTAGGTTAGCAGTTCATGCTTCATAGCATAGTTGTCCTGGAGTAATGATGCCAACTGCTGACAATTGCACCCTGGGTACAGAAAGTTTGTTCATTATTTCTAAGCATTTGCAGGCACATGCATATTCTTTAATGACAAAAAATCTCTCTGCAACATTTACGAACACTATAACTTTGTTTAAAAAAATCAAGTTAAACCTGGCAGTAGTACAGTCTCACTTTGGACAACCAACTGTTAGGTAAGCAAAACCAAACCTATAGTCACACCTGAAAAAGGCAGACCGGTAGCTGACTTTCAACTTATTTGCCTTCATAATGCCTGTGTTCCAAATACTGTGACATGGCTTATCTATGATACCTGAATATGTGCAATTACATTTTAAATCTCAAAGCACCCATATCGCATTGATAGAGTGCTATGCACACCTGTACTAAAAGTAGTGACTAACACGTTAAAAAGAGGGGAAAAAAAGCCCATGGCAGTGACACACACAAATCTAGCTTCTGTGCAAGGTCTTGCCGCCTTGCCAACTCGTATGTGTAGTTTCTAGAGCACTGCACGGGCTCGGGCCTACCCGAAAACCCGGGCCCGGCCCGGCCCGTGGGCCGGGCCGGGCCGGGTAAAGTAGTTTTCACGGCGGGCCCGGGCCGGGCTCGGGTATGAAGCTCCGGGCTTAGGGCCGGGCCCGGGTTTGAGGTGGCGGGCTTGGACTCTGCTCAGTTAGGGCCGGGCCCGGGTTTGAGGGCTGGGCTGGACTCTGCTCAGTTCATAAAGGGACACTAAAGTGATACCACGAATCAGTTAATACTGATAAAGTGTACACTGAGAACTCGAACGTAATTAGTTTCATAAGGAGAAAATCAAGGACAAAATTAAGTTCCATTTTTAAATATCGCGCCGCAATCTCCGCGCATGACGTCACGGATTTCAAACTGTATTTGTAGTATTTTTGGGTCATTGGTTCAACGAAACTTCTTGAAACTTGGCATGGCCCTCTCAGAAGTAAATGTACTTCATTTTTACCGATTAGGAACCGTACGTAGATCCCAGTAGACGCCGTCAGAGGCTATGACGTCACGGTGTTTGTTGCACGATTTTCAAGGTGGCGTCCGCACCCGAATTTTCTTATCTTGAAGTGTCTGTCCCTTCAAGTGTGTTCCTCATACGTTGCGCGTACATAATACGTTTCACGTTTTATCTCGATGAAACGATTCTTTTTTTAACGCGATAGCGTTAAAGAGCTCGTATCGCAGAAATTGCGCTGTCGGCGTCGGGGCCGTTGGTTGTGAGCGAAAAATCATCATGTCCGTGACCGAAAAATCGAAAAAGCTGCAAATAAAATAAATAATAAAAATGTTGGGTCCGAATGAGAATCGAACCCAGGCCGTCTGCGTGGCAAGCAGGTGTTCTACCACACAGCCACGCCTCTGCTTGGAGCTGCACTGAAAGTAACTTTGATGCTTCCCAAAAATACGCGTCCTGTATACAGGTGTCACAGTACGAGATGTAATATCGCAGTAATATTGCGTGGTACAAGTGTACATTGCCATAGGGCGTCACACCATGCCAATATCATAACGACTTCGTGATTTAAAGACAGCCACCCATTACAAAAGGCGCACACATTAGTGCGCGTATTCCCTTAAGACCACGTAGTGGGTGCATCGCAACTTCGAAGAAGTTTCTCGCGCATAATTGCTCCTGGTTTAAAGCATGCTACCCATTACATAAGGCACACGCCTTAGTGGGCGCATTCTGTTAAACTCTCGTAGTGTTCGAACTGCGCAGTAGGAGCAGAATATCGCTATCGCGTTCAGCTCTTAAAGGCGAAGCTTAAGCGTCCCCCAATTTTTTTTAGTGTGGGTCAAGCTATTTGGCGAAGTTTTATGAGCGACAAGTAGTGATCTTCTTTCGCTTCTTGTATACGGACCTACTTTTTTATCCAAAACAAGCGAACTGAAAGTAAATAGACCAGGCGCTTATATAGCTAACATCTCGCTATTCCGTGCTTTATTTGCACTCGTTATTATTTTATATCCCGAATATTATTCTGTAATCGCAGTGGTAAATGTAATATAATTATTTTATAGCTATAACTTATCATCGCAAGTGCGATCGCGGAGCCCCAAGACGGGCAAGCGTTCTTGCAAGTTTCAGCCCTCGACTAAAACGAAAAGACTGCGCGGAGTCACGTTGCATAAAATTCCTATAAAGACATTCTTTTTCCGTGGCTCCGTCTAGGCTCCCAGAGGTCATGTGACGCGAGATGGACATGCAGAGCTTGCTTTGTGTGCCCGCCCACATTGTTAACATATGAGCGTTTGTCTTGTTCCGCTATATCAGGGGCCTTAGGCTCTCCTCAGCTAATGGGCCGCATTCACGAAAATTTACTTACGCAAAGGCCAGTATAGTGACGAAGGTAGGAGTGGACGGTGGTGGGGAGGGAAGAATAGGTTCTTGCAGATGTCAGCTAACATTGAAATTTTAAAGACCTTCTTTAGATTTCATATATAGGTCATTTCTGAAGGGTATTTGGCGGCAAGTTTCCACCAATATATCGATAGCTATCTCCAAAATGACTAAACTCTGGACGGCAATTCTGCAACACAGTTTTGTTTCACGGTTATGTATCAACGCATGGTGGCTTCAGATGGTGCCTCACGAAAAGAATGCTTTAGACCTGCATACCTGTGTAGCTCAAGAACGTACTTACAAAGGAAAAAAAAAATGGGACGAAGACAGCCATGTGCGGGCCGCAGGCCGCTAGCCAGAGGTTCGCGGGCTGCGTGTTCGAGACCCCTGCGCTGACTGACGGAAAAAAGGAAAAAAAAAGTAGCCGTCATGGCTACTGGCGGCGCTGGCTGACGCTCCCACGTTTAAATGTACATATATACCCTATAAAGTGGGCGGAGGGATGGACGCCGCGGTAGCTCATTTGGTAAAGCATCGGACGCGTTATTCGAAGGTCGCAGCTCGGTCCCTGCCCGCGGCAAGCTATCTTTTCGTTCACTTTTCTTTCTTCACATTTACCTCACATTTCCTACTAAAAACATCCACTATACTTTCCTTGGAATTATTGTCTGTTAGTGCTCATTAATATTGGCTTGAAATAAGAATCACGAATTCCATGACGGGGGATGTCCCCTTACCTCGAATCATATGCATTCAATGAGTAAACGACAAGAAGCGTATTCACATCTTTATTACCAAACTGGAATGAACCCCGAAAATAGATCGCGATCACTTCGTCCACCTATTGCCAGTCCTACCAGTGTAGTCTTACCAGCGTAGGCCACCTTCTACCGGTACAACATTGTTAGGAAGGCACACACCGTTATAATATGAAAAAAAAAAGAGCCCTGTGCAAGCCGTGCATGACAAACACCGCTAAAAAGTGCAAGGAGAAGCCCTCAGAGACATTTATAGATTATATTGAAGAGTGACACAACGTTCGGGAAGAGAAATGAACGGATCAGCTGGACAGCTATTTTCATTCTGCAGAGGTGCAAAAAGGCATCCTAAATTTGCTCCAGTGGTGGAATTCAAGAACTACGACTGCCGACGCCTTCACATTGCTGAAGGCAGATGTGCGCCCCTGCAGCTAGCGCAAGCAGTGCAAGAAACTTCAGCGCGGCAGGACATGTGGTGCAACGGCGCATGGTGTGCTTAAGTGGAACCTCTTTATAATTTGATTTTTTGTACAATAAAATGCGAACAAATAAACTATAAACTTTGTCACAAAAATTTATAGACTGTATATAATAGCAGTGGTGTGGTATATGAAAAAGATGCTATGACCAATAGTTGCTTTTTTCCATTCGGCTTCTTATACGTACAGTGAAACCTCGGTGATACGATCACAGCTCATACGAATTTCGGGGTGATACTAATTTTTCGTTGGTCCCGGCCAAGGCCCATTGGCCTGCAATGTAGTGGAGTACGATTGTTGCGAACCGATTTTCCCCCAGCGACGTTTGATACGAACTTACGCTGCCGCCCAGGTACGAAGAGGTGCTGTGCGCGCTATCGCGGAAGACGCGCCAAGCACGTGCGAGTGCGGGAACACAAGCGTGGGCATGCGCGCCGCACCGCCAAATCGTCAGAACCACGGTGTAAGAAAAACACTTTTCTTACGGTCATAATAAACCTTCAGAGACGCGTCAGGGCCTCCGAGATTGCGCGCGCGAACCTTTGAGGTTCTTATGTGCCTCCGTGTGCCTTCGTGTTTAGATTACAGAGGACATTAGCGCCATGCTTTGTTAGATGCGAAGTATCTCTTGCTCGGGGGTATGTCACGCGGCGTAGTAGTCCGCACTCACACTATGCAAGCGCAACTCTCCTCCTTCCCTCTCTCCAACAGCTGCGCGTTACTCTCTCCACTTCTATACCAGCACATGCTTGCGCTTCTCCTGCGTTCTCGCTTCTGCGCTCACGGCGCATACGCTACTCTCCTCCTCTAGTCTCCTCTCCTTCAAGTGGTAGAGCGCTGCGCGCGTTCAGTCCAGCGCTTGCCTCGGTTGGGTCCTCTGAAATGCGGGCTCGACATGCCGAAGTTCTCTCCTGCGCAGCGCCGTGATGAGGGCCAGCGCATGCGTGTGCCCTCCCCCTCTCTCTTCTCTCCTACGCTGCCTCTCTCTCGCGCGCCTGTCGACCGCGTTCTCCGCACGCCCTGTGAGAATTAACGGCCAGGCTAGAGGGAAGACACGGCGCGCGTAGTGATTCCCTTCGCGTTCCACGACGCGAGGTCGGTAGCATGTCCAGCGAACGCTAACGGAACGCGATCGTGCAAGTGCTCCGGCTTCGCATCGCCTCATGGTCCCCTTTAGCGGGAGATGGCGTACTTATTTTTAAAGCGTCGACGCGGGCTGCTGTCGTTTTACTGTGTTTACACATGCCTGCACCGTGCATCAGACATGAAAGTCAACATGAATGTCAACATGCGCGACCGTTGAGGTCGCACTTGTGCGGGCACGGCCGTAAATCTCCCCAAAAACATTCCTAACACCTCCGCGGTAACAAAATCATAACACAGGACCGTGGTTCTGTAATTTTGTGGCCTTGACCAGTCGCGTCAAAGCGCTTCTTTTGTTACTTTCGCTGCAGTACTCCAGTGTCATGCAAAAAAAGCATACTAAAATATGGAGGGGGCTGGGTGGCAACGCACCTGCTTCATTAATTAAAAATACGCGCGTACGGGCCGTATATTTACGAGTGCTGGTATGATTGCCAACATCTAAAAACTTAACTGACAATCATTTCGGGTTCTTCCTGACGTTGCTGCGGCGCTGAAAAGCAATAACAGAAAATGTACGCCAGCTTTCTTTTGTCGCATGATAATTTTCCATACTTCCTGGTGATACGAATTTCGGATGATACGAATATTTTTGGTGGTCCTGTCAGATTTGCATCACCGAGGTTTCACTGTATTTCCACAGTCCACGTGCTGCGTGCAGTTCGTTATAATCTGGGTTAGTGTATTTACAACAAATCTAATAAGTTTGAATGTTTTCCTGTACTTCTCTTCATTGGCAAGGTGCTACCATAAAAGTATTGAGGGACTATGGTGCTACTATTGAGGGACTATGGTGCTACTATTGAGGGACTATGGTGCTACTATGATGAAGATATATGCTACACATCCAGAAGGGTGCACTTTGTCGTTACAGCATGCTTTAAAGGGACATTAAAAGGAGGAAACGATTGTTGGCGTATTAGCAAATTACTCTTTCACAATTCCAAAATCACCACGCCTGCCGCGAGAAGACGCAAGGGAAGCGCGAAAACGCGCAAAAAGAAATTACGGCTGGTAACTCCACCGTGAAATTCCCGCATCAAACGCGTCATAGATTGTGACGACGTCTGCTAGATCGCACGCAGTTTCTAATCGGTAAAAATGAATGTGCATTGTCTTCCGAGGGGGGGGGGAGGCATAAACTTAACGTACGAAGCTTCAGGAAATTTCGACTAGCCAAAGTCGCCAAAATACGAAAAATACGCTTTGAAATCCCTGTTGTCACGTGTGAGATTTTGTCGGGAAATTTAAAAATGGAATATTGATCTTGATTGTCTCCTTTAATAATGAATCTCTGTTGGTGAAACTAACGACATTAGATTTCTCAGTGTAAAATTTATCAATCTAAGCCGATTCATTGTTTCACTTTCGTGCCCATTTAAATTTCAATAGAGAGCGCAAAAAACAAAGTGAAGAGAGCGTTCTGTTCTCTGTCCCCTCTGTTTTTATTGCGCTCCTTATGAAAACCGAACGCATACTGGAAATCACTTTTCTTCCTACAATATCTGCTACAAAACGCTCTTGATGATCCCTATTATAGTCCTAGAAAACTAGGTACAGTATACCACAGCCGAACAAACGTTCATCGTACCCAGTATGTCCTTTCAACTGTTTCCACGGTGAGCCAGCCCTTTTTTACAAGAAAGCACCGTAGGTTAAAGTATACTTGCTAGTGAAGCATGCTCCAAGCATGCGTAGATAATTGCCGCCTAAAACGCCCTTGCGGTCGATTGTATCTTCAGGCAACACCACCTAGAATATTGGCTCGGGCCTCTGTCGGGCCCGATCTGGGGTCGGGCCGGGCCGGACCGGGTAGGCGAAATTTTTTCTCGGGTTTGGGCCGGGCCCGGGTCTCGCTTTGAGTCGCCGGGCCGGGCTCGGGCGGGTAAATTTGAACGAGTCCCGGGCCCGGGCCGGGCCCGGGCCGAGAATCACGGCCCGTGCAGTGCTCTAGTAGTTTCCAGTGTATTCGAGGAAATTAAAGGAGAGAGAAAGCTATGCACTGATGCAATATGAACCTCCAACTCTGCTCATTAGAACAATTAGAAATTTTTGTTGCAGCAAGATATTTGCAAGGTAATGTATTCGTGAGGCAACAGTCATTCTGTGATTACTAGAAAGTTTTGTTTGGGCCCCTTTAATTGTATGATGTATTTTACCACTGACAATAGTGACTAGGCCTCTGATGTGAAGATACTTATTTTCACGTGAAAAAGGTTAACCAACTGCACGGCAACATAGGATTTTGAAGTGTCAGTTGGTACAATTGCATCATCGAAGCAGCGTGAAAAGACGCAAACAAGAAAGGCACGAACAGCACTCGTCCTATGTGTTCGTGCCTTCCTTGTCTACATCTTTTCGCGCTACTTGGATGATGTCAGTGTAAAATTCAGTACACAGCACGTAAGCTGAAGTTTTAGGAGTGCAAGCAGATGTGCGCCTCTAAAGCAGCCTTCATGTTTCTTCTCGCGTTTCTTTCTCTTTTTTGCTTTTTTTTTCCACCTTCATGCGCGCATGTGTCGCGACACTTTCTCCCATCTCGCTTGTAGTCCGACGCGTCTGACTTCCTCACTCTTGCTGACGAGCAGGCGGGCCACAGCCGCCCAAGGTCAAAGGGCATTTTTTCTCGCTTCCTCCCGTTCACAGCAGCCGCTTGAAAAGAATCGTGTTTTTCTTTTTTCTTTGTTTCTTTTCTTTTGTTTTGCATTGGACTTATTCCGCATGGGATTTTATTCTGTGCGTTGAGGCACGCCACCTCTGGCCAGTTCGTTATCCAAAAGCATATACTGAGTGTGCATGCCGTGCCAATCGGCCATCAAGGGCTTGCAGGCTTTTCCTTTTAGTTTAATTTTGATTGGATGGAAAAATGACATAAGCGGAGTCATTCTGTGGTTGAAGTGCTGTGAGAAAGCGAGCCTGACGATCTAATGTGTGCCCTCTGCAGCATTCCGTACGACAATGTACGTATATCAGTCGACGAGATGAAGAAATCATTGATCAGTGCGTTCATGAATTTATTAAGCATTTTGAGAAATTTGTGCTTTCTTATGAAAACACACTTCTTCCCCCTGCACAGCTGCATGCATGCCCGCCAGCACTGAAGGCACTGTAGAAAGCTTCGGAAACAAATAAAAAGGAAACATGCATGACAGAGGAGGTGAAGTGGGAGATTTTTGTTTGTCTTGTTCGTGATGAATGACGTCAGATCGTGAATCTACCTCCTTTCTTCCACCTTTTATCCACATAATTTCTTCAAGAAGTAAAGTTGAGGACGCAGAACCTTATTACACCCACCTCATTACACCCCAAGGGAGTATGGTCCAGATGCAGGTAGTATTAAGGAGAATTGCAGCCCTTAAAATGCCCAATTAGGCTCGTTTGCGTTTGCAGTGTACCACACACAACCTCTGTTTCCCATGGTCAGTGACAGCCGCAGGTTCCCGAGTTGCAGACCTTACAGGTGTGTCACTATAAGGGTCGAAACCCATTTCCCGTGTTGTACGTTCAATCCGTGCTTGGAGTGCTTGGAGTTCAATCCGTGCTTGGAGTGCGGGATCTACTGGCGTGCTGTTATGCATGCTGCCGACGTATGCGCACAATCGAAAACAAGCCGCACACAGAGGACGTAAGCATGCGCGCTTCCGAGCCAGTAGGCGTGTGACTAAGGGAAACACAGCGGATTACACGAGTATCAATGCAAATAGATCGCGTCAGCGCCTAGACCCCACACGCGATACACCATGCCAGACCACACAGCTACAGTGCAGCGAGAAGCAGCCACCTGGAACTATTAGTTGCCAGCAGCAGCCGTCAGCACCGCCAAGTTACGCGGAAAGGAAACCACACAACATTGAAACGCGGTGACGTGATGCACTGGGCCGGGCACCTTGAATGGCGTTGCCCTCTCCTTCGGAATGAAGCGAGGTGAGAGGGAATGTGTGAGGTAAATATAGCTATCACTATATCTCCAGTCCTACTATAGCTTTTCGAAAAATTCTTTCGACTATATATTCCTGGGAGCCGTCCATCTCATTCCAAGGTGTTTTTCATGTCAAGCGCGAGGGGTGGTTCATAACCCCTTTGAGAGACATGTCATAGTCAACTCCCAGAGCAATGGCAATAAGACCCTCGCTAGAGTTGATTAGGGAACTGTCACCAAGTTTCATCACATGCAGTAAGAAAAGCTGTCACTCACTCACTCTCTCACTGAGGTATTTAATGGATGTATTGCAGGAATACCCCTGCTATAGTGCAAAATAAGGAAAATATTAAGCTTATATGTATCTTCATTGCAGATCAAATGGCCAGTAATCTGATTCTATGTATTATAGACTTTGTATAGGAATCGTTTTAAACGTGCCTGTGGCCAGGTGTCACGAGCCATGCAGAAAGTTCTAAAACACCCGTTATGAGGAGAGTTTGATTTTGAGCAGAAGGTAGTAAGTGCTTGTGATGAGCTGTCATAGTGAGGAGCCCTTAATAGCACTATTTTTATGAATCCTGCCAAAAGCAATAACCAGTATGTCAATCATTCACCATTACCTCTCCATTTTTATTTTCTGAAGAGACAGATGCATTTGTTTACCCTAAAATGGTTCTGCTTTATTTAATCTGCTATGTCTCTGCAGCAACAAAATGTTTTTGAGCAAGGATTACAAGACCTGATGATGAATAGAACCTGTACACCACTATGGATGTGTGTTAGAACCTGTCTAGTTAGCAGTGCTTTCTTCTTGTATCTTCCTGGTTATTAGTACACAGAGTGTGCAGTCCTGATAAAACCTCAAGAGACAGTAGCACACTTCCTTTCCATGGCAATACCATTGGAAATGGCGATAATGAGTCAAAACAGGAGAACAACAGAGACACACTATGCAGCATGACAGCAATGAATTGCTCTGCTGCTGATACAGCACAAGAGAAGATGCGCAGTAGCAATATCATATGTTACAATCACCACTGATCAACACTGTCACCAATGCAATCTTTCCTATTAGACATTCCAATCACACATGTTCAATAGCTGGCACAGGAATGAAATGTGCAACAATCTGAATGACTAATGTGAAGGGTCCCCACATGTTCACATTGGTTGCCTCTGCTGTGAGCCTTAAGAATGAGCACTCAAACACATACACTGCATACATTTTTCATTAAGCACTAGAAGCACCTGAGGGTGCCCCTTGGACTCTGGATAACCATGAACGATCCCGCTCAGGATGTCATGCACCTACTGCTAGGCACTCACTTCACTCTGCCTGTGCTCAGAGCAAGAATTTATTAAAAAAGCATAAGAATACATTTTCAAATTCTACTACTTAAACATGCCAATACCATGGCAAAGACATATTCAGGTAAAAAAAAACAAATAAGAATGTTCTTCCATATTCTCCAGGATAAGCCCTCAAATGAACCCGTAATCCATGTGCATTGTTTTACTCCAGTGGGCTTGTTTTTTTCCAGAAATAAAAATTAAAATGCAAATTAAACTTTGATAATGCTGAAGAACTGATATCAATTTGAAGAACACATGGACGTAAAAGCAAAAAAAAAAAAGTATCAACATTGCGCAGAAGTGTGAAAAACAAATGGAAAAAGTAACATAGCGTATCACCTAACGGCACATGTGCTGAGAAGATAGGTGAACTTCTTGTCCATAAGAGACAACAATGCCTCACTTACGCATGCGTTACCCATTCGGTTAATATGGAATGCCTTATCACTTCTTTAGTTGTATGGGAACTATGTTTTGACAATATCTCCGCATTGGCAAAGTTCGGTTTCAGCATCGGTTTCAGTTGTGAGTCAGCGTTCATCCGTATCCCTTCTGTTCTTTCCGTCTTTGTCGATCCTCGCGCTGTACACAAACATGCTGCCGTACCAACTAGCCCAAATTTCAATACTGTTGCAACTGATATCAGAGTTCATTCCATGGAGTTTACCTATAATAAAAATATATTTTTATATATAGCAATATGTCATGCATTAACACATTGTTACAGCTTGTACATTGCCTTTACATGACAGCACAAAAAACTTATCAGTAATTTTCTGTCGTAGGTATATATATTTTACGTTAACCACCTGCTCACCAGAGGAGCTCTGTGAAGGCTTTGGGGGGCTCTCTTGCGATATGTGCAGTTTCCAGAGTTGAGGGCCATCCTTTCCATTTCCAAAATCCTTGGAGCCTCGAGACCCTTCCCTTGATTTAGATTTCTTTGGCTTAAAAGAAAAAAAAAAAGCAATTGTGCACTGAAAAATCAATACTGGATCACCACAATGACCATTCCAATGCTACAGAGGTTAATGTCTGTATAACGATCTGCAACATTTTCAGTATTTATCACACAAAAATGAGTGCAGTTATGTCACCTTTTGTACACTGCAGTTAAGCACTGTTCAACCAAAAGCATGTTGTCACTTATACAAGGCAATTGAAAATAAATTTACATTGAACAACTAAATTGAACAACAATGTGTGTTGAACAGCAAAATTTATGCTTGTGCGTGTACACATTAGAAAATACAAAATAAGACAAAAATATCACGATTATGCTTATGCACAATAATTATTACTTAAAGGTTCCGAACAGTGCATAAACTCAGTAAGTCTATCCTTTTAACCTGAAAGCAATGCCAAATAACAATGAAGCATTATAGAAAATAGTGGCAAACTATCATTTCTACAATGTGTACGTTACAATGCAGTTTTCATAATGCAGTGACTACATGATTTATAAGATATTACTATTATCACTGAGTGGGGTCGATGCGTCCCAAAGTGAACAAAGCGTAAGACATGAATGGTGATGTGTTTGTGCAAAGTTGAAACCAGTGAATTGACAACAATTACCACCATTATTTGGTAGACGCACAGTTTTAGGGGTCCACAAAATCTAACAAAGTGGGAGGCTGCACTGAACCATCGTCGCCAGTCCTTTGGTATGACTCAGTACGGGTAAAGTAAAGCATGCTACAATGTTTGCCAATAGAACACTAGTTATACAGTCAGAATACTAATTACTAACTGGCAAGTGAACATACCCCTGCACTTACAAAAAAGCACATTGCTGATGCCATATTGCCACTTCTGGGAATGATACTGCCTGGGTGCCAATGCCAACACATGTGCTCATGTTCCTCACCAGTAGGTACTTACGCGTTCACATGAAGAGGGAAAAAAATGTGTGCATACCAAATTGCAATTGATCCTATCCGGCCACTGGTGCACTGTTATTCATAATGGGGTGATTGGGGACGAGCAACTGAGATTTCAAAGCTAGGCCCCATCAACATTATGGATGTTGTGGATGCCAGTAAGATGCTCTGCATCTTCAGCTCAACTAAGTACACAGAACAGCAAATCCAATATGACTTTCTCATCTGTATAAAACTCCCTGTAACTGGTTGTATATATTACACATAACCAATCACTTCGAACTTAAAGGGGTCATGGCATCCTCACCGAACAATTTGCGTTTTTCAGTGAAAAATAGAAGTAGAGGGTTTATTGTGCCTGTAAATATACAAAAAATGAACTGCAAAAGAATATTTCAGTGCAAAATGAGCCCTAGAAGTCACCGGCTATAAACTCTGCCCACCGCCGGCGACCGCCATTTTGCCATGCCATGTGTGACGTCATGTTCTGCATAGAGCAGAGCCGTCGTCGTCTACTAAGGTTTCAGCCACTGTAAATTGTTCAGTTTCAATGCCAAGCTGAAGAAAAAAGCTGAAACAGCTCGATTGTACGTGCAGCTGACCACGGAACAAAATCGTTCGCCGGAATGCAGACGCTCACAAAGCAATCAGCTCATCACGTCACGGCTCGTGAGAGCACCAGCGTTGCCCAACTCTCAGGCCGCTCGCATGTTTATAAAAATATTCAATTATAAATTAAGTGCCTGCCCAAATGCACTAACATTTTGCTAGCTTGTTTGTGAACGCACAAGGATTAACCCACATAACACAGATTATGATCGAAAATTGGGAGTCATGGCCCCTTTAAATGGCCTCTCACATCCCAACTCTGATGGAAGGAAATGACAACGGCAGAAGGCAATTAATGTACGAGCTTTGACAAGACCGAGTTTGAAGCAAAACAAAAACAAAAAAAAGTACAGCAATACTTTAGTATGTGACTATTGAAATTATAACGCTCAAATAGTACGTTGTGCCAATGCTAAGACGACTGGACATACAATTAGTGTGTCAGACCATACCAAAGTGCCACCCTACCAACAAAATTAAGGAAGTGTTTTAACACAGAATCTTTTATGCGAAATAAACACTGTTTAGACATCACCTCTGCTAGGAAAATATACCAGTATTGCCAGTGCAGCCTCCATGGTCACTGGGCATTGTCGCCATTGAATTTATGCAATACTCTTTCTCATAGAACAATGATTACAGCCACAATAAGGTTTGAAGTAAGTAAGCCAGTTAGCCCCTGAACCATTCTGCTCATAAGTGGCTCATTTTCACCTGCACGAAGAAACACAAGTTTAATGATGACAGTGCTCAAATGGCCATATACGGTGGACATGAGGCGTCAATATCAAAAGTACAGACCATTAAAAATTCAATAGCAACAAGGTGAATTTCGGCAAACAATTGCCCAATTACGTTGACTGACAACTTGGTAACCTTAAAAAACTTGGAGGACTCTTGAGCTTCGCCTTCAAGAGTAGAATGCGATAGCGTAATTGGGCCCTGTGCGTATCCTTCTCAACTGCTAGTCTGGCTTCGGCACTAGGTGCATGCCTCAACTGTGCTGTCAGGAAACGAATGACTGTGCATGTAACATTGGCTGTTTCAAACTATCCTAGAATGCCTACTGCAAGTACAGTTGTTAAGTGCCCACTACGCCACAATTCTTCCTTTTGTGAATCAGCGAAGGGCCCACTACACGTCTGTAAGGCAACATGCGAACCTACGCAGCTACTCACTTTGTTGATGCTTTTGCAGCTGATGATGATTAAATATGTCTGTGCGCTTTGTAATTGGTGGGCCTTTAAAATACCCACTCGTTGCTCAATTCACATGTTTTGATGCCTGGCGCCATTCTACGCTTCTGCCACACCATATTACATGCATTAAGAGACTCCTTCCACTACATGACATTCATATAGTGTTTTTTTTTTTTCTGAAACAGTTTCAAGCAATAGTGTGGCTTCAACCCACATGCCAGTGTGCAAAACTAGCCAGAAAGGTGAGGGTCTTTACACAGTGAAGCATGTTAAAATGTGGGTGCGTGCATGAATGGGATAGATATACACTTACCATGCATAAAAACATGGAGGTCCACAGTGATGACTTCTAAGTAATCTACTCATGAGTAACTTCACAACAGAAATATGAAGTGATCAACCACAAGTGACAACTTCTTTAATGCGATGTGAAACCAGTGCACACTGCTGTGTAAATACGTATAGATGAAACTAACACTTCCTACCTTAATAGGCTTGGTGTAGAGAACCTCAAGCTGTTTTGGAGGCAGGGGGGGAGGTGGTGTTCCAGGACTAGATCCACACTCGTGTTTTGGCTGAATTGTAGAATAACTGCGTTCATTCAAAGCACCCATAAGGCTGTGCTGTTGCACGCCACATCCTGTACTAAACAAGCATTATCATGTAAACAAAATCACTTACAGAGCTTCTTCTTGGGGCTGTTCCAAGCCACCATCAAAGCTGGGGTTAGTGACGATATTGATAGCTGACGTTCGTCGCTCTGGTGGAACAGGAATATCCACAGCAATAGGAAAGCGAGAGGTCTTGCCCGGCGAGGGCCCCGACATGTTTGGGCGGGCTGGCTCCAGGCTGGCTCCTGGCACTGCCAGCAGGCTAATGGCTGGCAGGAGGGCACACGCCACGGGCGAACGCAGCAGCTACGCACACCAAGCATAATACGCCAAACACATCAAATGCAGCCTTTAATCTCGCTTGCACTTAATGCCACAACCAGAGTTCCAAACGTCACAGAATGCAACCTAACCCACAGAGCAAGAATTCTTGAGGAGGTGAAACTGCACTCGTTAGGGCGTTCTAATAAAGTCACGGAATTGGGCACAGCACTGACGCGCCTTCTGTCATGAGAGTCCACTAGCAGAGAGGGGAAAACGCGCGCGTCGCACTCTCCGACGAAGCTTGCTGGTTCAAGGAGATTCGGCGCCGATTCGACGTTCGTGCTTTACGTCCAAGTGGATGTTTCTTGTGCGTTCTCGCCGGCTCCATATTTTTCAATAAATTAACTGGAAAAAACGGCGTCACATACAAGAAAATTACCCGAATGAGAGATCTTGTAGAATGCGAAATCTATAATTTTTGGAAATCTATAATGCTGGAGGCAGCGCAAAACCTCGTTAGGTGCAGAAAGCTTTTGCACGGGGGGTGGGGCAGGACAGACACATAAACTGAAGAAAAAGAAGAAGTTGGCTTTCGCCTTCTAGTCGTCTTAGTCTAATGCATAAGGGACCCTGAGAGTTTTTTCAACGTATGATGGAACTTACTCTCCGAGAAGTGCTTCTCGCAAACGTAGTCACGAGGCGTGAGCTCTCGATCTTTCCGCGATATGGCCCGAGCTCACGCTTCCAACCACACCAAGTCACTAGGAACTTTGAAGGTTGTGTACCCACTCCTTGCAGGATGCGTACCCACTGTTGCAGTTCGGCACGACAAATTTCTGGCCCATCCTAAATGGTGGAAATCTGCAAAGTGCTCTCCTTTGTTCACAGAGCAATACTTCTTTCTATGTGCCTTTGTTGCGGCGTGAAAAGCGCCCGCAAAGTTAGAGAAGTCAGCTCTGCCGGCACAACGCGGAAGCCACTGAGCGCGATAAAGAGACAAAAAACCCGCAAATCGTGAAGGAATGCACGACGGCTTGCCCGCGCAAACTGGAAATTTTCCCGCCCAAGGCCATTTACGCAAGCGTGTGCACAACATGCGAGCAAGGAGCGAGGGGCCCATGCATGCGGCAGACGTCGTCGGCTCAGGGGCCACGACTAACAGCTCGTTTCAAGCACTGTACGGCCTATAATTTGGGCATTATCTATTAGCAACAGCCGCTAAAATATTTGTCGCATCTATAAATTGATGTCGCAGAGAGAAATCTGAGAACTTTTACAATGTACAAGACGGTATCACGATTTTTATATGTCGTCCATAGAAGAGCATGTAAACGATGGCAACACGGCGGAAGCGTCATCTGTCGTGCTGCAGCAAAAACCGCATTTCCTCTGTGACGCTACTGCGCCGCCCTCGTGCGCTGCGGCGGCCAAGCAGTTTCTCCTCCTCAAATACTTCTTTCTCCGTGACCTAACCTAAGTGGTCTGCCACACATCCTACAGGAGAAGACGTGCAGGTAAGTATATAAAGGCGAACTTTTATCAAAGAACAGAAAAATAGAAGTGCACATAATAACTTCAATAAATTCCAAAGAAAACCACATGTGGGGTGCAGTCCCAGAATATTTACAGCACCGAACAACAAGCTCAGTTTTGGGCATGTTACCAAGCACAGCAGCCACTTGCTGCCATAAGTACTGCTGCACTGAGAAGCAACACTTGAAATGAAAAGCAAACACTACACCTCTTTCATAATGAAACAAGCGCAAAATATACGAAGACTCAGAAAGGACACAGGACGGAGCGCTTACTAGCAACTGAAAATTTATTTTGGAAAGAACAATCTTATATATGCATAACATGCATCCTCGTCACCACACACCACCCTTGTTATCACAGAGTGAATCAACAAAACACCACTTCGATAACCCATCGCATACATCAAGTAAACACGTGTTAAGCCCTCCCCCCCCCCCCTCCAAACAAGAAAAAATAAGAAAAAATTTGCACTGGTTCATGTCATATCTAAAAAAGCCAAAACTTTGTGACACAGAGATAATTGATATGCACAGAAAGCGAACGACAAGAGAGATAATTGAAGCATTTCGAATTAAGAAAGGAGGTGAGATGTGTGTTAGCCAGGCGTCTGTTCTGCTAACCGATTCTGAGTTTGCTTTTTTAGATATGACATGAACCAGTGCAAATTTTTTCTTATTTTTTCTTGTTTGGAGGGGGAGGGGGAGGGCTTAACACGTGTTTACTTGATGTATGCGATGGGTTATCGAAGTGGTGTTTTGTTGATTCACTCTGTGATAACAAGGGTGGTGTGTGGTGACGAGGATGCATGTTATGCATATATAAGATTGTTCTTTCCAAAATAAATTTTCACTTGCTAGTAAGCGCTCCGTCCTGTGTCCTTTCTGAGTCTTCGTATATTTTGCGCTTGTTTCATTATGAACCTATACCAACACGCCCAACTGGCAGTCATACTACACCTCTGTTGCCAATGGAATCATATGCACCAGCCATATGATTGCATATTGAAAGTTGCACTAGGGTAGCATTCTACTACAAAAGGACAAGAGCAGTGACTAAAAACTAAAAATTTGTTCTACAAAGAGAAAAGGACAGCACAGAAGAGAAAAAGCAAAGAAAAAAGACCAAATAAAAATACGTGAAATGAAAAAGAAAAGAGAGAGAGATTGAGATAGAGCAGATAACAACCACCAACTGTTTCACTGCATCACTGCCATAAACAGCATAAAGCAAGAAGTTAAGCAAAATAAAAACGAAATATCAGTGAGTGTGAAGTCGGTCCAGTTGGTAGATTAACATTCTAAATAAAGCTTTTGCTACGGGACTGGACTGTTATTTTGTCTTCCTACAGTCCTGCAGCTAGCACCATTTTTCCTGAACCCTTCAAAGAGATTGTGAAAGCTCAGTAACTGAAAGCACTAGAGACCATAGGTATAGGCAAAAAAATTGGAGCTCAATCAGACTCACTCAACAAGTATATTTTGCTGTGAGGGCTCACTCGAACTCAGACTCACCAAAATTTTCCTCAACTGGACTCATTGGATTCACACTCACTAAACTTTTTCTCAAACGAAATCACTCGGACTCAAACTCACCAACATATTACTCAGCCGGACTCACTTAGGCTCACGGCTTGACCAGAGACTGAGTGAGCCTGAGTGAGTCGACTCATGAGTCTGTTAGTAAAAAATGAACTTTTTCGATCACGGTGTCAATTCTCTATAACACCAATATCTCACATAATCGCTGCTTTACGATATGCCTTTTGATCTTGTGCCTGCAAGTACGAGTTATCAGTGTTTTCAATCCAGTAAATCCAGTAAGAATATTTTTATGAAATACGCGACCCACAGGAGAGATCTTTATCAAGAACTTCCTGTGAAAGAGATTGCGGGGGGGGGGGGTCATGGCACCCCCCCCCCCTAACTCTACCCTCTGATCAATAAGTATTGCGGTGGCGCATAAACGCTAGTGCGTTGAGATATGTGTGAATAGACTTGAGTATAAGAGTAAGCCAATATAAGGCTGATAGTAATGCTGAAGATGAGTAGATAGGACCATAGGTCAGCAATATAAGGTGGAGCTCATGCAGACTCACTCAAAAGATATATTTTGTGTTTAAGGCTCACTCGGATTCAGGCTCAGCAATATTTTCCTAAACCGAGCTCACTTGGACTCAAACTTACCATAACACTACTCACCCAGACTCACTCAGACTCAGACTTACGGCGCGATCAGAGTCTGAGTGAGTCGACTAATGAGTGAGTTTGCCGACCTATGATAGAGACCAAGCATAAACAAACAGACTGTCGACCACCTATGCATTGGTCGAATAAGCCATACTGAAAATAAGCTTACTGAATAAGCATGTTGAAAAAAAAGGGAAAAAAAAGGAGAGGGACTTAATGAGGAGGAAGATGCTGTAGTTATGCATAAATAGAAATGGTCGTTAAACCAGACATGACAAAATGACTCCTAAAAAGTAATTAATTTACATGACTAATTACTTCAGCAACATTATTTAAGGCTTCGAGTTGGAATGAGATGTGGCTTTTCTGTGGGCCTGCCTCCCTCCCACACTTGAGGTTTAGCACTCAGATTAACCTGATTAACCTGTCCTTGCTATTTTTCTTTCCTTTTTGGTCAATTTTTTATGCCATAAAGAAAGTGGACATGCTATATTTATATTATTAAATTACCAGCCCACAAAAGTAATTCATTATACTACTCATTACAGCAAAAAGTAATTTAATTACTGTAATTTCATTACTACCAAGTCTGTTGTCAGACAACTGTATAAGGTGTAGAAGCGTGGAGAGTCAGAAGCACAGTGAATCAAAAACGCTAGACAGAAAAAAAAAAAACAGAGAGAACAAAATGTAATAATTAGGTTTGTGCGAATATTCGAGCACTTCGAATATTCGAACGAATAATACAGTAGTCGAATTCTTTTTGATTGGAATTTAAATTATTGGAAATTTCGAAGTATTCGAAATGAACGAAAAAGTACATTAGTCCGCATATAACACCCCTGTAAAGGTGGTTTCACTGCGATGGAGGCGTGCTATACCGTGAATACACCTTTCCAGGAAAAATCCGCACTGTCGTGAAGCCCTACTTCAAGGTTCAATGAAAATATTACCCTCACATCGATACATCATTTTTTAAGTTTAAAAGCTCGTTATACCGGCTTATATGCTTCAAGTGTAGCAAATTTTAAAATGTAACATATTTTACTGGTTATTACTAGCATTCTACCGAAAGTCAAATCCTGCTACTATTCAAAGTTGCTTCCACTTCCCTTTGAACCAGAAGGAATGAGCAAATGCCTTGTTCCAATTTTAAAAAAATATTGTGCAGGATAGTTGGGTCACGACAAATATGATCATTTTTTTTATAATATGTGATATATACTATTCAAATTCGATTCGAAATTATTCGACCAAATCATTATTCACTTCGAATTTGCTTTGAACCTAAAATTTACTATTCGCACAGGCCTAGTAATAATAAACTACTAGGTGAGCTAATAAGGGCTGTATGTTGTAAATGGGATGATGGCCAACGTTATTTGAAGGTTGAACATACTGTCTGTCTCTTAATGATATCCGGAATTATGCCACGCCTTTTAGTGATTCCAAATTGCCATTTTCCAGATTTATTCCTGAGGGGTGTAGGAATTTAAATTTGTGTATGAGGTATGACTCCACGTATTTGCTCTCGCCTGGTGAACGAAAATGTTTGTAGTACATAAAGTTTTGCTTGGGCAAAGTGGTGGTCCTGTTGATTGAAGTGGCCGGCTACTGCTTTTGGTGAATTGTGCATTGCATCTGCAAGGTGGTTGTTGAGTGTTATACGATTTGGTTTTCCAGTCTGGCCTACGCATTGTTTTAGGTGGTACACTCCAGACTGTTGACTAGGTTGCTTCAGGCACAGGTGAAGATTGCCATGTTACAGCATACTTACACGTGCACATAAGGCTTTTGTTCAATTTGAGAAGATACTACCATGCTACTCTGTGTTTTCTGACCTGCTCTGCCATGAACACAAGGGATATGGGAGCTTTGTCAAGCTGCTTTCTAGTGGCTTTTACTCCCATATGCCTCAAACATGTATGTAAACATGCTTGTTGGAAAATAAATAAATAAATAAATAAATAAATAAATAAATAAATAAATAAATAAATAAATGTGTAACGAGCACTGTCCATGCCTTTGTTTTCCAGTCATCACCACATGATGCCAAACAGGCAACAAAAATGCCTCTCAGATATAATGCCATCTGATGCCACCCTTCTGCACATGTTTGGTTTATGTTCGACTGATGAATCTGCCGCCATATCATCCCGTGGTTGTGACGATGAATAATGCAACATCCAAATCGGTAAAGATTGAACTCTTACAGGGTGAACTTGTACCCAGCAAAACAAAACACTCACAATTCAACAATGGCAACAAGCTTTGCCTCATCGGTCGTGAAAAATTTGATCCGCAGATCTAATGTGTCAGCTCTGTACACGAGTCACGATAGATTCCAG
Organism: Rhipicephalus sanguineus; assembly: GCF_013339695.2. Taxonomy (NCBI): domain Eukaryota; kingdom Metazoa; phylum Arthropoda; class Arachnida; order Ixodida; family Ixodidae; genus Rhipicephalus; species Rhipicephalus sanguineus. The sequence continues at coordinate 219,213,203 of NC_051176.1, read as the reverse complement.
AATAATTGCTGGAGCTCTAGTATGTTTAAGAGTCTGCTCCATCATTTGCATCATGCAAGCATTCTGAATAGAACAATCGAGAACATTTGAGAAGGTTCCAACAGTTCTGACACAATTACGCACAGCTTGTGCTGAGCCTGGTAGTACAGTGAGGAAGTGTCCACTTGGCGAGAATACGAACAGTGACTGACCAACTAACCAAGGTGAAACCACATGATGGTGGGCTAAGAAGGTGCTGCTTTAAATGAAGTACACATTGCTAATTGCACAGACATTTGTTTTGACTTCATTGTGATTTCTTCACAACACTGCCTCCAGTTTCTTTCATCCTGCAGTTGTTAGGCTTCTGATACAATGATATATATGGTGAGAAACACTGCCAAAACTACTATTAACTGAAGCTATGCTAGACCAGCTCCTCTTCAAGAGCAAAATGCTCTACTAAGGCACCTTGAGCTAGTTCCAATGCTTGCAATACTCATATCCAGCACATTAATACAGTGCAATAATGTTCATGCTGACAATATGTAAACAGCAAATGACTTAGCCAAAAGGCAAGCTACTGCATCAATTCGAGCCGAGGTTGACACCACACTGTTGTCAGAGTGAAAACTTCACACAGCCAGGAACCATGTGGCATAACTTGCACACAGGTTTTTTGTTTAAGCGCTAATAATATTCACTCCAGAACACATGCTCAAATGTGAAGCTTTGGTAATGAAATGTCGCACAGTTGAGCTGAATATAAGGTGATGTGACATGGTCTGCTGGCTATTTTTTATTTTTTTTTACAGAACTCCCCTGAAGAAAACACTGGAAAGTAACTAGTGTCCAGAAGTGAAAAAGCAGTCATAAAAGCTACACAGTGGATAGTGTTTCTTCAAAAGCAATGCCAGAATCAATATCTCGTAGTGTGTTGAGAAACCACTAACCAAACTGGATTATTTCTTTAAAAAATTGCAAGTCTCATGGCACTGCATTGTAGTAATGCTTGTTTCTCATTATTTACGTTCCTAAAGTGTTTATTTCTTTTTGTATTTACCTTGCCCTTGCTGTACATCTTGTTTGAAAAATTGAAGCACATTTATTTTTCTTGTATAAGTGACTTTATTGCATAATTGCTATGTATTTCGGTAACAAAATTTATTCATGCTTTCTTATTTGGTATGAGCTGCGTATATGTTGGGCAGCATACAGGTGGCGGGGCCTACGTCAGGCAGAGGATTTTCTGCCTTTAGCCTTGTGATCCCAGACCATCTCCATCTCTAAAACAATTCAAAATAAATAAAACAAATAAATCAGTTGCAAGGCTACTGATCACCAAAGCCATTATTGCTTTCCAGAATGTGGTATGTGCAAAGTGGCTTTATAAAATCTTTTTTTATTTTACATAACACAGTCCTGCCAATGCGATGTTAGGTCCAGCAGTGGGAAATATGGAAGATAAAGCATTGTGAATGCAGGAAAAAGATAAAAAGACTGGTTTGCAGTCCTTTTATTATACTACCATTTGATCATCCATACAGAGTAGGTAATATGTGTAATAACGGTGTTACGTGAGCAGTGTCAATGTAACTGAAACTTGCATATCTGTCATCTGTACAGAAGTCCTCACTCATACATTGACTAACACACAGTCTGGCAAAAAAAAAGGTGTTGAACCTCATAGCTGCTTCGCTATCACCTTTTTATTTCCTTCGCAGCTGTAGGCAAAAGTGTCGACACCTATATACTAAAATACTTAATGGAAGTGAATCCATACATGTTCCTAATTTGAAAAGGTGAATAGTTGGGTGAGTCCGTATTCGTTGCGCAAAAGAGGTGCACGCACATGAGGAAAACAAGAAATTCACAGTCACTGTTATCCTCACAAATCTTTATCGTGTCTGTTCACCTTTGCTAAGAAGAGGTTTCTTTAGATATGGAAAAGAACATTTAAAGAGTGTAATCTATAGATTCTTTCAGATTTAATACTTTCACATCTTATCATTTGAAACAGTAAATACATAACAAGGGTAAAACAATAAAAACAAGGTTTTATAAACTTCATTGGAATGTGACAAAAGCGTATTGATTATACATAAGCTCTCCGGATTTGCACAACTACATAGACCAGCCTTAAAATGCATGTGCAGCTGTGACAGCTATTCGCATGTTCAATCTCGGGGAAAAGCACTGCCTGCGGGTACGACATCAGGAAAAGAGAACTAGTCTGACCTCAATATGTCTTCCAACAATGGCACAATCAGAACAACTGTGCATGCTATGCGTGTTTGACAATGCTCCCCAAGCTGAGACTAGCCATACAAAAAAAAGTAATGTTCACTCTCACAGAGGTCACATTCCTACATGTCCCATTGCTTTACTTATGTAACTATTCACTCTGCCTGGGTGCATAACTGCTCTTGTTTTTGAGCATATTTTATTCTACACACAATTTATGGATTTTTGTAGCTTAATCTTCCTAACTGAATGAATGACATAGGAAGCCTGCACCAATATGAAAAAGCTAGTGGTGTGTACGTGTTTCACCCTACCCATGCTATTTCCATAATTTATCCACGACACCCACTATTCAATCTCGGCTTAAACCAGCTGTTTTAATTAAACAACACGTGTACGCTGAATTAACTGTCCCACAGTATCCTGCTTCACATGCAGGTCTGCTATGATGACCCCTAGCTTTTGAGTATGTCATTACAGTTCGAGTTGGTGTTCAATCGGTTCTGTCAGAGCAACAGTCAAAGCCAGGGCTTCCATAATGGCATGAGTGCTGTGCAAACGCTCTAATGTTCCTCTTGAGCAGCAGCGTGCAAAGCACACATGATGCACACATTGGAAGTCTCAGTGGAACGGACAGTAAACATCAAAATAAGTCTATTTTTAATCCTTTATTTGTGCGTTCACGAATGCTGACGGTTTTCCTTCAGTCTCGTATGTCATGCTCGACAGAGGCTGCGTAGGCAAGAGAATAGTAGTTCCTGACAGCATTTTGGAAGTCCAGTCACCATTGGTGGCTGAATCATAGATGATAATTTCATGATTAGAGTGCACATGCACCCGGGCGACCAAAGTATACAATCTAAAATGCGCACATGAAAACAGTCTATTCACACGGCGTGCGGTTGGACACCTGTGCATTAACTGAACTTAACGTATATTAAATCGCGCTAAAATTCGTTGCGATATGATTAACCTTACTGTAACAGAAACTTATGGATGCTGTTCGGCTGATGGTGTAGCAGCAGCCCAATGTAAACGCAATCGGCCTGCGGTAAAGTAAAAGATCGATACCTTTTATGTTTTTGTAGAGCGACAATCTACAACGCACTTGCGCGCGCGAGCCAACACGCTTTGGGCAAGATTAGGGGTGTCGTGTAGCTGTTGTGCGTATTGTAAAGCATGTCATCAACTGAAATATCTCATACAACACTGCTCCATGTGAACCTCTTGCTCCACTTATATATTACGGAAGTATCAGCCAGGCGCTCCAACTGGCAGCAGAAGTCAATCGATCGAAACTGCACTACTTCCGCATCACCGTCACAACGCTTTGCTGTGCATGTAGGCGTTCAAAACATAATCCAATATTGCTAATATGTGCCATGAACACTCACATAAAGTGAAAGCATGCAGGGAACATGTTTATACCTTTTCTTGTGCGCGCCTTTTCTTTTTCGATGTCAGCGTCGGTGTGCAGTAAACTGCTCCCTCCTCCATCACACCACCACAGAAGCGTTGCCATGACGACAAAAAACAAGAAAAACAGTTGGCACTTGAAAAGCGTCAAAGGTCTTTTTCGAAAGCCTAGCCTTCCTAATGCCAAAGTTTACATTTGTGTGTCGTAATAAAACCATTAAAACGAACGAACGAACGAAATGCGGTCGATGCGGTGCTAGCGGAGTAAGGTGGCACGATTCATCACAGTTTCGGTTTCTGGCCAGTACATGGAGTACTCTACGGTACATACATTTGGCGATTTCCTTTTGAAGTGAAATTACCAGACTGGCAAGCGTGCGGTTGATTTAAGCAGAGATCTGCGCACGAGCTTCAACCACCTCGTGGCCAGGGCCCAACCCATAAATTATTAATATTATTTTTTTAAGTTTGCGGTGGGGGTTCTGGAAGGGAGAAGGGGTGTACAAACTGCACAAATAGAATGGACTGAATGAAAGGGCCCGTATTTGTTTTAAGTTTGCGGTGGGGGTTCTGGAAGGGAGAAGGGGTGTACAAACTGCACAAATAGAATGGACTGAATGAAAGGGCCCGTATTTGTTTTAAGTTTGCGGTGGGGGTTCTGGAAGGGAGAAGGGGTGTACAAACTGCACAAATAGAATGGACTGAATGAAAGGGCCCGTATTTGTTTTAAGTTTGCGGTGGGGGTTCTGGAAGGGAGAAGGGGTGTACAAACTGCACAAATAGAATGGACTGAATGAAAGGGCCCGTATTTGTTTTAAGTTTGCGGTGGGGGTTCTGGAAGGGAGAAGGGGTGTACAAACTGCACAAATAGAATGGACTGAATGAAAGGGCCCGTATTTGTTTTAAGTTTGCGGTGGGGGTTCTGGAAGGGAGAAGGGGTGTACAAACTGCACAAATAGAATGGACTGAATGAAAGGGCCCGTATTTGTTAGTCAAACATATGAAGCCAAGGAAGTATTGAGGCGTGATTAGTGGTTTTTAATTTGAATTTTATTAAAAAACAAAACTGGACGAAAACACACTTGCCTTCCCTACGTTCGCAAAGCTTCCACTTCCCTTGCCAGAGTTCTGTTCTCCCCAAGGGGGTGAGAGGGTGTGGCAAGGATGGCAAGGCAGTTTCTGTATGTGCTCCTCTTGGGGAGCACATGCAGAAACTACTTCGCCATCGTTGCCATACCCCCCCGCCGCCCCCACTTCCTTCTCTCGCAACCTTTTCTTGAAACAGACATACTGAGCCAGTTCAGCAATAGCATTGACAGTGGCCATAGTTCTTGCATTTTTACCACTCATCATAAGACGAAGTACACCACCCACCTGAAAAATCTTCATTCATGGTTCTTATCCACTTTTTGAAAGAACCCAGCACCCGTTTTCTCCCTTTATTCCTGCCCTGCGTACTACAGTAAACTCCACTTGAACGAACTTCAAGGCACCCCAGGAAAAAGTTCGTTAAAGTGAAATTTCGCTGAACTGAAACAGCTATGTTGCAACTTGTTATCAGGAGCTAAAGAAAACATCAGTTGTTGAAATGAAATTTGAACTCTTTTATTTGCAATGCTGCTTATTTAAATGTGAATTTCCACTTATTTAGCATGTTTTGGAGAATGTAGTAATCTTTTGCTGCACTTGTGCACTTAGGACTGTCGTGGTCACGAACTGAGTGAAGTGTCCAAGATCTCGTAAACCTTCTCTGGCAAAGCACTCTGCTGGGCAGCAAAGGACATCACTTTTTCCAAGTACATCAGTGCTTCTTTTTTAGCTGAAATTCTTGGTGCTTCTTCTACAAAGGTTACTTCTTCCTCCTCCTCCTCTTCTTCCATAGGTAGGACGCTCGCTACAGTCTCCGATTGCAGACAGAGTGGCGCATGTCTCAGTGCAGGAGTCAAAGGTGACGTAGTCCTCAAAACGCAAAGTGCTGTATGTACCCAGTCTTTCAGAGAATTTCTGATGAATATGACGCAAGGGGCATTGGATGGTGTCAAAATATGTTGGTAGAACTGAAGTGCGCTCTGTATTAATTTTGTTAAACTGAAATGCGTTACTATTGGGTCCAATGACTCTTCAGCGGGGTATTCAAAAAAAGTTCATACAACTGAATAGTTTGTTCAACTGACGTTCGTTGAAGTGGTATTTTACTGTATACAAAACCTCCCACTGTTGTTCCCATCTTTCCATCTCCTGTCCCCAGTTTGAAAGAACAACAAACCCAGCCTTGGAAGACGTGTACACAAGAAAAAATTTTCACGAACAGGCGCGCTAGAACACCCAGCGCGTGTGTTTGTGAAATTTGCTCCTCTTGTGCACGCATCTTTCAAGGATGGGTTTGTCATTCATTCATCCTGTCTCCACTTCTTTCTTTTTTGCAAATTGTTGTCCTTTATCACCACCGAGGGTGGCGGAGGGCAAGCAAGGCATACATAACGCTGCTAAGGAAAGCAGTTGCTGCTCCTACAAAGGCAAGTCCCCTTGTGGATATGCTGGCACCAGCATTTCCTGCTCGATGATTTCTCATCACCTGAAGTCTCCATCTTTCCCAGATCTTCCAGCTTGTTTGTACAGATTTTCATTAGATTGTGTCAAACAAAGGAACGCGCCCTTGATCCGTCCCCCCCCCCCCTTTTTTTGTGCAAACTAAGGCTTATATAGAGACTCTCCCAGTTCGTTTATCTAGCCACAAGGGCTACTAGTCGTCATAGATACTGCATATGCAAGAAACAGATATACTGTTAGCTGCTCTAACAAATACTGCTTGGAATATATTATATTACAAAACAGACATGTCAATTGTATCAGGCTGGTGTTGACAAGTGATGTGATACAGTAGACGCTGCTGTATGTGCTTGCTCGCTCATACAACTTTTTGCTGTTCACCCGACACCTGAAAGTGAGCCGCATGCCCACATCCCGCACAGCACCGTCTGCTATATTTCATTGCTTGCCAGCACCTGCCTGATACTGACCAGGACGGCTTTGCTAGTTGTCACTTCAACTTCTCATTGATATCAACCCACATATTGCAGTACTGTAGAACTGCCTATCAAGTGGCAAAATATCACCTTAAAGGTGATCGTGTTGTATGTGGCTATGTCAGGGATGACCAAGGGTGGAAAGACTGAAAAATGAAATCGGTCACCATAAAATACACCACCACTACACTGTGCAATGCACAGTGTAGTGCATTGCAAAAAAAAAAAAGTGACCTTATTTTTAGGCCTGGCAGTCCCATGCCACCAATTTCCCACAAAGTGGGTGCCCTCCCAAGCGACTATGAACTTCGTTCTGCCGAGCACCAGGCCGGAAGTGCGCTTGTCCGTTTTACCGGTAGGTACCTGGCGGCAGCAATTCTCTGCCTCCCACAACAGAGGCGGATGCTCAACTATACACAGCACATGGACTGTGCAATGCACAGTGCATGTGCTGTGTATCGTTGCATCCATGGTTAGATGGTATAGCAGGTACCACATGCAGAGAACCTTTGAACCAGAAGCCATTCGATACTACGAGCAATGCGTAGCACAATGAGTGCACCAGACACAGGGCAGTGTGGAAGCGGCCAGGAATGGCGGAGCACGGTGCAAAGCTGCAGCGTATGTCTGCGACTACGTATCAATTCAGCACATGGGCAGTCAGAGTCATTTCAGGTTTGCACAGGTTTAGGCCAATAGCTTGCAGGTGTTCTGAACTGTTGTACTGAGAAGATGCAAATAGCATACAGGGAACCCAAATTTGGCCTTATCAGTGAAATGCGATCAGTAAACCTTCATTTAGGAATAGAGAAACTGTTTGCTATATCATTTAAAGAAAACTTCTACTTTGTACAAACAAGGTTACACTGTGTTCCTTTTACAGTAAACATCAATTTTTAAATATAGAAGAATGATGTAGGCTTTTAAATATATTTAAATCTTGCTTCAGCAGGCCTTTACATGGCAGGGTTCTTGAAGTGAACTGCACAGCACCACAGTTGCTACATGCAACAGAAAACTGTGCAGCACCAGAGATGGCTTTCCTTTTGAGTACATGTGACAAAAAGAAACTGTCCCTGCACACTGCCACTGACAGTGGTGCAAGCACAAGAACTAATAACTTAAACGCAGTTCTGCGGCAGCCCGCAAGGTGGTGGAAGGTCCGTGGTTTAAACCTGGGACTAACACCTTTTTGTGATTGCCCCATAAAGGAGGATGAATTTTTCAACTCGGAAGCATTGTTTCTAAGGAATCCATATGGCAAAAGTAGGCTTGGGCATGTTGGTAATCCATTTCACTATTTTACACAGACACAGAGCTATTAGTAGTGCTACAAGTGCACTACAAAAATTCCTGTTACAAATGGGTTACTGTTACATCTCAGTAGTAGCAAACCGCATTGCAATTTAAATTGAAAACTATGTTATCGTTATCACTTATTTTTGGCTTTTGTGCAAAACTTGCACATACAAATCACAAGCAAAAGTCTGTGGAGTTCCAGGGGCTTTGAAAATTTATTTTTCCTTTGGAGCCTAGGCATGCAGCTTGATATAAAGTGGTACAATTCTCATGAACCGCTTCGACCAACACAATGTATTGAGAAAATTTCATATTGCATGGCTGCACTAAAAAATATTGATATTGTTTGCTGATTCCATGGTCCACAAACTTTCACTCATGACCTCGCATCAAAAATGTGCATAGCATATACACCCTTAGCAGTCATTTATATAGAGCCGAAAAAGAACTATGCATTCCTTGAGATGCAGCACTGCCTAACAGTGAAACACATTAAACATTACGCTTCACCATGTATAGGTAGGTAACTGCAGCAGTTGATTCTCTGCACATAACGTGTAATAGCGCGGTACATAAAAAGAACACGACACAGATGTAGAGATAGGTAGGTGCTAACCTATCTCCACGTCTGTGTCGTGTTCCTTTCTTTTATGTACCGCGCTATTACACGCTACGTTCATGGATGACCAACTTGCCCGATCAGCAACCCTTCCGATTCTCTGCACTGATACGGATGCAGTAACGTTGTAGCATCATACTACAGACACTGAATGGCAATCTTTAGAAAAACCAAAGCGTAAAAAATGAGATTTCAAACTAGCATGACTATTTTTCATATTAGTGGATGCAATTTGTTTATACAAGAATGTCAGAAGTCTAGTTACGACACTGTTACATGGCCGTTATTCCTCCCCTTATCACTGCATCAAAAAATCATATCCAGTGCACCACTACTTCAATTGCAACAGTGCAACTATGATGAAGTCTCTATGACTTGCGATTGTAAGGTTTAAAGGGACACTAAAGGCAAATAACAACTTATGTCAGAGTGAAAGCTCAATGTATGACAACGTCTAAAACGGCAATATTATCAACAGAAATGCCCTACTTACCGAGAAATTAAGCTAAATATATCACACGATGAGCGCCACGAGCGGGACATTTTGGAAATGATCCCGATGACGTGAGAGAGTGCAACTACAATTAATCACTTGTAATCAAACTAGCTGCCATAAAAAAAAGAACCTTCCGTGCATCAAGAGACGTAATAAAATGCTGCTTGTTCGTTTCTGTTTGATTCATGGAAAAAAAAGAACCTCTTTGGCATTGCCATGGGGAACAGCGCGCATGCTTCAAAGGTTCCATTTTCGCCGAACTGCGCTTCGCCCGGCACCCTGCTTCGCTCACGCGGTCGCGTTTCAGTGGTAGTTTTGGTATCACGTACTGCCGCGTGTTTTGCGCGCTCGTGAAAGTCGCTCTGACAGAAAGTTCGACAAAATGCCGCATGCATGTGTTGTTACCGGATGCCCGAATGGTGCATGCCATCAGTGAACGCCGCCGTGCAGTAAGGGCGGGCAACGTTGGTCACGGTAACAGTGACGTGAGAAAGGCCGCTTTCAGACGGGTGATTTGAAGTGCGCTAACGCGATGCAGACCACTAAAACATGATTTTATTTCAAAATAAACATTTCCTTGGCACAAAAGTAGCACTAAGAGGTTTCTGGAACGCTATTTAAACAATCAATGTCCACTTAATATTTGTCTTTAGTGTCCCTTTAATAGTCTAGGCAAAACACCGAGCCACTACTTCACAACATTCTTGAAGAATGGACACTTAATCACACTGGAGCAACTCATTTATATGTAGCTGACATAAAATCCAAAAATATTATTTTTTTGTGTCAGGTGGAGCACATGCACCTTCCTCGCTGTCTTCGTCTTCATCCTCTTCATCTACCTCCATCTCTTCAGAGTCGGCATCTGAGTCATCAGACCCAAGCCATTCATGAGCTTGTGGATCCAATGGTACAAGCACTCTCCACTTATCCAACTTGCGCAGGTCTAGTGCATACATATCGGAAAGTGTAAACTGCCGGTCCTCGTCTTCAAACATCCCTCCGTACAAGTAGAGGATCCCGTGCTTGATGGCCATGCAGCTTCCCATACGAGGGACAGGTACAAAGACATCCTTAGGTTCCCCTGAAGTTGTTGCCTCTTGGCACAAAGCCTCAGCTGGTGCTTTGTCCTTTGAGGCACCAATTGTAACTGTGAAGACACCATCATCTGATGTCACAACCTGAAGGGGAAAAAAACTGCACAATGAAAAAGTGTGAACCCTACTCGAATAAAATTGTTACACAGGTGACCTTACATGTTACCCACTTAACCAAGGTTCACACCAACCACGGTCCTCTGGAGTTAAACGGGCCTTCTTAATGACAGCGGTGATGCATAAGGCATGCTGCCAACTTCAAAGTGCCACTAGAATTATAAAACACCGCTGCATGAAATTAACTATTGCTTTAACACAATGTTAAGATGTATACATGCTCAACATGCCTGACAATTCATCAGGCATTTTGCCATCTTTGTTACTGATGCATCTGCACCAAACGTCGAAGTAGATGCGCCAGCGTCACTGCAAGTTGTTGATCACATAATTCACAATGCAGGCTCTCTTGCATTGCACACATGTTTCAGTTGCTTCAGACAGTTACCAGCAAAAAAGATGTTCGAAAGCAAAACTCAAGACAGCTTTTTACTAGTGAAAACAATGCATTTTTAAGCAATAAGGGCAACCAATAATTAGTTTATCTGTTAAGGGGAGACCCTGCTTCTGAAACATGTTTCTTGTTTTTGAGCTTATCATTATGAAACTTTCACAGCTTATGTATTTTTATGTGCTGATTTCAAACATGCAATTACTGTTCTAATACAATATGTAGTTTTGAAACAATTAAATAGTTTTTGTATTTATAGGAGCAGGCTTTATTTCTAAACTGTGAGAGTTATCAAGCAAATCAGCCTATCACAATAACCTGGAATCAATGCTGTATGCAATAAGACAAGAATGGATGTTCTAGGCCCATTTGAACGAAAGTTATGGTATGTTGAACATTCCCAGCTTGATCCCAGTTTGACCGAACTCGACATCGCTGACTTCCCAAGTGTTCAACGTACTATAACTTTTGTTCAATTGGGCCTAGAACATCCATTCTTGTTTTATTGCAAACAGTATTCATTCCAGCTTATTGTGATATGCTGATTTGCTTTATAACTCTTACAATTTATAAATAAATCTTGCTCCCAACAATATACATGAAATGTTTGATATTTTGAAAACAGCATAGTGTACTAGAAAAATAATTGCATATCTGAAATCAGGACATAAAAATACATAAGCTGCAAAAGTTTCATGAATATGTACTCAAAAACAAAGAAATATGTCTCTGAAGCAGGGTCCCCCCTTAACAGCACGCTTTGTTTTTGCTGATTTAGACCAAGGCAAAGAAAGGTCAAAGTCAAGTGCTCTTTGGTTGCTTAGCTACTATGTTCTTACGAAGTGCCACTAGCCACCCTGGTGCAGCGAAACAACGACTTGCTGTATACTTATACAAGTTGAACTAGTCAACTGCCGATTTTTCAAACATGCTTGAAAAATCGGACACTTTCTCGGCACTGCCACATGCCCCATCGAGTCAATGTATAAGGGTGTCTGAAACTTCGAACACTGAAACTCTTCGGCATCCGACTGTTCTGAGTTCCTGGTCAAATTACAGGCCTGAAATGGCAGCAATTCAGGTCACCATCGGCGCTGCATCGATAATCTCACAGGCTCAAACCAGCAGTATCATGGGTCATTCCATTTGCAATCGCAGATTTCTAAAGTCAGCTTTGCCACAATGCTATGGGGCTATAGGGTGAGGCATATCTGAAGGGGCCATTGTCACAGCGCAGGGCAGCATGGCTGTGGCCCCTTCACATGTGGCCCCACATGCACTACCGAGCTTACTGCTATGTAGTGTATGTGGCCTAGTGCAGTTGTGAGCGTACTGTACGCTTTTAATATGTGACAACCCAAATGTGCCGTGCCGCCATTCACTGCTGCCTCTTAGTGCGAGACTACTAAATGTACAGACACATTGCTTCGAGGAACGAAACCAGCTTACCACTACCGTGCCCGTGTGCAGTCGGGAACAGGGTGGGCACTATGAAGAGCATGTGTACAGTACAGCAAGCGTCCCGGCAGTGACTTTGTGAGCTTAGTAGGCAAAGTGCAGCACACAACCACATGGCAGCAAATGCTGCGTTTCAATGAAGCAGCGGAGCTTTTCGTACAGTAGCACATCATTCACGTGCACACACGCATCGGGAAAAGCTGGACAGTTGTCCACCATCCTGCAACAGCCTTTGTGTTCCACAGAGAGCAGCAATTTTTTCCACGCTTTGCTGACTTCGGAGGTGCTCATCAAGATATGCAAATTTGGCACATAGTTAAGCGGGGTTCCCGGCAGGTACCAAACGTATTCACAAGAGCCTGTGGGAGCACTGAAATGCCTGATAAGTGTACTGGGAGGTCTTGAGAGCTATTTCGGATGTGACCGTGGCGATTTGACCGCTTGAGAGAAGTAAAAAAGCATGAACTCGTTTTTTCGGACTGCCCAATTTTTTGGACGATTACGTGGTCCCTAAGGAGTCCGAAAAATTGGATGTTTACTGTATACCATTCATAGCAAAGTAAGCTCTAAGATTGCTGCTAAAATGCAGAGTGGCGTCTTGTCATTTTTCAGGTAGTTCTTGTTTTAAGGCAGCTTGAAGACCCACACTATATTGCAATTTATGGGTCTTGGGCAACATTATCCCAAGACCCATAATTCTGCACATTCTGCGCATGCGCACTGGCAGCGTGCCATTATCGTGGATCCCCGATCCTCAAACTCTTCCGTAGCTAGCAAATTTTAAAAATTTACTGCCGCACTCCCACATAAGAAATTGTCCGTCATAACTACACATAATAAACACTGCGGTTCAGAATACATGTAGCCTTGTAGCAAAAATGTCAAATACTGTCAGAGACCCACTTTTGTGATACCAATTTTTTAATTTTTTTTTTTTTCACTGGCGACATTACTCAATCTTTGCAGCACAGCCACCTACCACTAAAATGACCATAGCACCTATAATTAGGGGTGTGCGAATATTCGAAATTTCGAATATGTTTAGTGTTTACTATTCGATTCGATTCGCACTGGAATTTCACTATTCGAACAATTCCCAAAGACAAATACAGTCAATGTCCGATTGAAAGTGACCCCTTCAGATTTTCAATATGCTTCACCTCATTACACTCTCGTACTGCGGCAAAGCTGCCTTTCAAGCTCTGTTGCGGTCGAACTTAGCCAACACACAATCAACGTCCGATTGGACTATTGCTTCATCAGCGCTTGTCTGTGTTTCCTCCTGGTCCTTCGTCCTTTTTTGCGCTGTTAGTAACATTATGGACCCTAGACTTTCAGTGTGCTTCACCTCATCACACCCCCGTATTGCGGCAAAGCTACCTTTCAAGCTCCGCTACGGTCGCAAATGTATTAACTCAAGAAAACACTGGTTCCAACATGGAGATGAAAGATGTGGTAGAGGTGGGGGCTCAATTAATGCTGTTTTGGACCTGAAATTTCGGCAGGAAGCCCGAAAAATCGGACGTCGAAGCTTTTTCGCATCCAAAATTTCAGATGTTCTCATATATCAAAGTCGTCTACAAAGCAGATTTGAAACTCTGGACCTGACGGGAGCACACCCTTGTCTACCACATCAGTTGGGCCTCCACAGAAGTTGAAAGAGGAGGAGAGGCTGAGGAAATGGCATCTTTGCCTATCACATGTAAAGTGTTGTCGGCAACACTTTGGTTGCATCAAATCATGTACGTAAGTACAATTCGGCCTCTACATTGCCTCATTCTTGATAAGACAACTATAAAACACCACCCCGACAGTGCTTCATCAACCTAGCGAAAAGAAACACTCTCATGTTGCTATCTCATAAAAATATGCTTAGGAATCCTCTCCAACTTTTTTTTCTGCAATTTCACTTCGAAGTATTAGAAAAATATTTGAGAAATATTCCAAAAATATTCGATTCGATTCGCTTCGCACCCAAAATTTTGCTATTCGCACAGCCCTACCTTAATATTAAGTGAAAATTCCTGACACAGCACTGGTTTGTCACTCATTTTTTCAGATTATTCAGATATGATACAGCAATCGTCACCGTAAACAAATTCGCCTACTCCCTATGAAGCAATAGTGGTTAGGCTTGCCAGCCTCAGCAGACTGGCTTTGATGAAAATTTGTCAATCAAAGGCACAGTGGCTGGAAAAAAGCTGTTGCGAGGAGCTCATTGTCAACAAGTTTGTACCACTTGACCTCGTCAGCGACCAAGCATGGAAACTTATGCATTAGGTAGACAGACGACCAAGGCAGCAGGGCTAGGGTCAGCATGCATGCCCCTCTTGGTCGGAAAAAAATTTGGTTCGTTGTTCAGTGACTGTACTTGGCAGACACCAATTGCATGGTTGTGTATTAGTGAAAGAGCACAGCGTGTACATGTAGTTATTGTTCTCATGCCAAGCACTGGAATAGCAAGTCACCAATGGGTGTTAACAATTAGCAGGACACCCTTTGCTAGCCCTTAAAAGGCATTAATATCTGCTTTTCTTTTGCATAGACCTGATAAAATTTTTTTCCCCTATGTAGCATTCGTGTTTATTACAAATGACGGATATCACTTGAGCATTTTAATATCGAGTATAACTGTTATAACGAGGTTCAATTGTATTCAAACAGTCGCAATACTTGATTTGTATTCATATACTCCTACACCTTCAGATAAAATGGTTTCTTTAAAGCTACATGCTTGACCCCAAGCAAAGCAAGCACAACTCAGCAGCCTTTGCAGTGTCATACTTACAGGCTCTTCTATGTGGAGCTTGTGCAAATCTTCATGTGGTCCCTGCTCTTGAGAACTGCCATCGCCCAACTGTGCAACGTCCTTGTCACCAGCGACATTCAAAGTGACTGACCGCCAGAATCCCCTGTCCATGTCAAGGCAAAGTAGATCATTGAAGAAGTGGCCCACCAAGGCGTCTTCTTCCTCCTGGTCCTGGACACCCCCAAAAAAGTAGGCCCGGTTGCCTTGTTGGCCAGCTACTGACATGCCACTCCGAGGACCCGGTCGGCATCCTGACTGCTTCACTGTGGACCACTTCCATTTGTCTGAGCTGTGTGCTATGGATGAAGAGCACATTTTACATCAACCTGCAATCTGCTTTATACCGTTGAAGATAAATTTCTAAGCCCAAGTTATACTGTAAAGTCTATATCAATGCAGAAGGTGGTTCACCACTCCCAAAACGGCACCTCCCACTGTGCACCTCCGTAAACCCCATCTCGGAACAAAAGGGTCTTTTAGCAGTGCCGGCTGACTGTATGGTAAGTACAGAAATACCGTACCATCGTAGTCGGCACGTAGTTACTTTTTATTCTGCAAGACCTCCATTAAATGTTACTTTGATAATCTCATCATGTTACCTACCGCCCACAATGAGCAACTTGTGCAGCTGAAAAGTTTTTGAAAAGCTGCGTGTCGACCACGACGGTACAGTATTTCTGCACTTACCGTATGGTAAAGGGGTCCTGCTAAAACACTCTAAAATAATGTTTACTACAGCTACTGTACCAGGCAGCAACATGTCTGTAAGGAATAATGAGAGGCACAACCACAAGGGCACGCGATGGGCCATGACAAACTGATCTTTAAACAGACATTAACCTCCATTACAACTCCCGCGACTTGACTCTACTAAATAGCCGAAACGGCGCTGCAGTGGCCATCATGAAGCTGTAACTAGCACAAAAGAATGGGTGCCAAGCACTGCAAAAGCGACCCTGCAGCCATATTTCCCCCTTGTTCCACCCCCTCCCCCTGCTCTCTCTTTACAATCCTCCAAAATGAAGAGGTCAGAAATGAGGTGAGGTATTCCTGGCAGGTTTGAAGGCAGAATGGTGCTTTAAGCATGCGCTGATGGAATCAGTCGTTAAAAAACGGTACGCATAAAGAAGCTTGAAAAGACGTAGGGTATATGACATGCCACAATTAGCTGTAAAAAGTAATAAAATAGGTGAGCTAATGAGGGCTATATGTTTTAAATGGGCTGAGAATCAAAACTAATTCGTGGCTGAATGACTTGTCTCTTAACAATATAGAAATTATGCCAGCTAGTGCCTTTAGCGATTGCAAAATACCGAGTGCCAACTGTATTCCTTGCGGACGTAGTTACTTAAACTGGGGTATGATGCATAACTCCGTGTATTTAATCTCACGGGAGGAACAGTAATTTGCTTGTAGTTTTGCTCGGTCGAAGTAGTGGTCCTGTTTGTTCATTTGATTTAGCGCATCTCAGTCTTCGGCGGGGAGCTTGTATAGCGTCGTTTCACCTAAACCTATTCTAACATTGTGGTCTCATGCAGTGTTGTACGGAACAGCGTTCCAAGGAGTAACGTTCTAGGAACTAGTTCCTTTATGGAGGAACGAAGGAACGCCAACGTTCCGTTACGGATAGGTGGAACTGTAACGGTAACTCGTTACGTTTATGAAGAAACGACAGAGGGAACAGCGTTCCATCAGCAAACGTTCTACTACTGACACGTTCTAATTTCTGACAATTCAGTGTTATTTTGAGGTGCTTGCCTAATGCACTTTGCAAAACAAAGAAATCGTGGCTGCTTTTTGAATGCAGCACTGTTTATATCTGCATACTGGGGGAAACATCTAAACTTCCGAGAGATAGGTGGTTTGGTTTACTGCTGAGGCTGTGTTGTGGGCATAAGTCCCGTTGGCGGCAAAAACGGAGAGGAATGGACAGACATACACCACATACTAATTTCAATATAGTATATGCACATGTCACATATACAAGCTACCTTGCCTGCAGCAAATGCACCATTTCAACTGTGCTTTTGTTTGTCAAAAAGCACAGCTGCCAAGGCCGCATTCTTCAGTGAACAAGATTTGATGAACACATTTACTGGCAAATGCATTGGGCAGTGAGCATCACTGTAGCAGTATTAACTATCCTGGTGGCCTGAACATGCAGTTAACACTTCTGAAGTCACAAAATCTGCCAATATGACAGATTTTAACACTCACTGTCAGCCTGAAGAAGGAACATGTCAGTGTGTGCCTTTCCCTGGTCAAACTCCTTTCTGATCCTTTCACGTGAGTAACCGCCATAAAGAAGGACTTTGCCTTCAGCCACTGGCAACAGCTGGCAGCCAGAACGTGGTGAAGGCCGAGAGTTGCTGCACTCCACTTTGGTCCACGTTCGTAGATCCAAGTTGAAGAGGTACACATCGTTAAAGTAACGGTAGTCTCTGCCAGCACAAAAGCCAAAACGTGTGAGTTCCCTGCCAAGTAAGACACAGTTCGCAAATTGCAGCAGCTTTCCTAAAGAAGCAAATCAACAAATACAAATTGCCCTCAAGCGCCCCATCAGTATCAAAGAAAAAGTAGAATAAGATGCTCTATATGTAATTATTCTTTGTTTTTCTCAGCAAGATTGAAAGCATATGATATTTGAATATTTACTAGGGGTGTGCAAATATTCTTCGAATAGCATTTGCTATTCGATTCGATTCACACCGAAATTTTACTATTCGAAGTAGTCGAACTTCCGAAAAATAAATATAACAGTTTCATTCCCTTGAAATCAACTCACAGCACTTCTAAATGACGCACGTAAAGACAATTCTCCTGGCAAACTTTGAGCTCTCGAAAGGTTAACGGCCGTCACCACACCCTGACACTATTTTTAGACAAGGTAGTTCGATCACTGCAACACAGATTAGGAAGACCCTCGCAGAAAGTGAAATTTATTCTGCTGGCAGTTCCTTTCCTTCCGTAATCCAGTTTTGATGGCTTTCAGGTCACTTCTGGATATGCCTCGATTGCGTTCCGGTCTAACTTATATATGCCCAGTGTCCTGCCCATAGGACGCGTCTTTGATGCACTCTAACATCGCTATTTCTTTAACTGATGACTAGCGCCACCTACAGCACACCAAATGTGCTGTAGGTGGCGCTAGTCATCAGATAAAGAAATAGCGATTTTAGAGTGCA
Organism: Rhipicephalus sanguineus; assembly: GCF_013339695.2. Classification (NCBI taxonomy): domain Eukaryota; kingdom Metazoa; phylum Arthropoda; class Arachnida; order Ixodida; family Ixodidae; genus Rhipicephalus; species Rhipicephalus sanguineus. Next base: position 219,195,067 of record NC_051176.1, on the reverse strand, counting down.
TCAAAGACGCGTCCTATGGGTAGGACACTGGGCATATATGGGTTAAGGGCCGTTACATTGACGAGCTCCGTCTACACACTGCTGCTTGAGAATGCCTGCAAGGTTCAAATCAAATCAAATCAAGTTTATTTTTTCGTTCCGTCACAGAAAAAAAGGAGCGCGAAAAAAAAAAAAAGCTGTGTACAAAACAGCTTGACTAGTTCACAGCCCCAGAAAAAAAAGTACAAAAAAAGAAAAGAAAAAGTCGGAGCGGTAGCAGCGACACTGTAAACATAGCAACACGACACTTCACGCCATCGTGATCCGATGACATGAAGTGTCATCGAGATCCGAATATTTTCTCATTTTCGGCTCACAGAAACTTCTTCTGGTCGACAGGCAGCTGAAGACTTCCTTCCTTTGTTTGCACCACTCACGGACACAGGTTTCGGGCATGCAAAATAGATGTGATGTAGCTGTCCTCAGCGCGAAATAACTTTTCTTCGATATGAACTTTCATAATGAAAGGGGCGTGTCACCATTTCCACTCTGCTTGGAACAAACTCAACGCAGACAGACCGTAGTCGAGCACGAAATTAGCCTGTTTTAATATGCATTCTGTCGCCATCTTGTGATGGCGATGTCACTGGCGGTCGGCTGTTGCTAATGCCGCAAACATGGTTTCAGTTTCGTCCTCGATCGACTCGTTTTGCAAAACGTGCTTTCCGAGTAATGTCTTAATGCTGCGAAATTAGCGCAATATAAAATTAATTACTATCACCCAAAGAATGGCGAAATATCAAGTTATCCAGGCTCATGGCAATACTGTACGTTATGTCGCCCGCGTCACTACACTGCTGCAAGGTGTACGGGTTGTCGCGCATGTTTTCTTTTGGGCCATGTTTTGCACTACATTTCAACGCGAAAGTGTTACTTGGCCAGGTTTCTGAAAGCGCGCACTCGCCCGGCCTCTCCCACCACGTGACCTCTCTCACTGGCACTGTCACCGGCGCCAACGTGTAAAGTGTTGTCGACATCATTTTGGCTGTTCCAAATCATGTAAATAAACACAATTCGGCCTCTGCATTCCCTCATTCTTTATAAGACGTCTAGGGAACACCACTTAGCAGCACCCCTCCAGTGGTTCACCAACCTAGCCGAAAGAAACGCTTTCATGTTCCTATCTCGTAAGGATATGCTTAGGGATCCTCTGCAACTTTTTCTGTAATTTCGCTTCGAAGTACTATTCTAAAAATATTCGAGAAATATTAGAAAAATATTTGATTCGATTCACACTCAAAATGTAATATATTCGAATTCGCTTTGCACCCAAAATTTTACTATTCGCACAGCTCTAATATTTATCAAACAAATCTGCTTATTGCCTGGTTAGGTCACAACTTGTCTCCCTCCCCCCTCCCCAAGAAGGAAAAAACATAGAAAACAAATTCAACAATGCAGCTGTATGCACTGCCCTCATGTCAAACATGCCCTTTGTTTAACAGTGCTCAATGGGGTGTCGATCTTGAACTTCAGCACTGCCATCAATAGTAAATATATAACTGGATATTCTGAGCACTACGTCACTTGGTACAGTGGGATCACAACAGCAAAGCCATGAGCTGCCTTTCATTCATTTCAAAGTTTTGTCCTTACTATTCCTGTCACTGCTTGCACAATGATGATAAATGTTTAATTGTCCTTCTTGCAGTGCCTAGAATAGTCTTTTTCTTGCTCAATGAAGCGTGAGGTGAACTTTTACTACTGCTTGATCGTGATTTTGAATTGAATCTTAGGCCAGTTAGTGGTCAAGCTATTAAGTGCCTTTTTTTTCCGACATGCAGACAACTTTACAAGCGCACACCCTCTGTCCCATTCTGCATTTGAAAAATGCATTCCTGTTTCACAGAACTAAATGGTATGTTTAAAGGGGCACTAAAGGCAAATAACAATTTATGTCAGAGTGAAAGCTCAATGTATGACAACGTCTAAAACGGCAATATTATCAACAGCAGTGCCCCTACTTACCGAGAAATTAAGCTGAATGTACCACACGATGAGCGCCACGAGCGAGACATTTTGGAAATGATCCCGATGACGTGAGAGTCCCACTACAATTAATTACTCGTAATCAAACTAGCTGCAATAAAAAAAGAACCTTCCGTGCACCAAGAGACGTAATAAAATGCTACTTGTTCGTTTCTGTTTGATTCATGGAAAAAAAGAACCTCTTTGGCGTTGCCATGGGGAACGGCGCGCGTGGTTGAAAGGTTCCGTTTTCGCAGAACTGCGCTTCGCCCGGCACCCTGCTTCGCTCACGCAGTCACGTCTCAGTGGTAGATTCGGTATCGCGTACTGCCACGTGTGTTTTGCGCGCTCACGAAAAAAATGCCGCATGCATGTTATGTTGCTGGATGCCCGAATGGTGCATGCCGCCAGTGCACGCCGCCGCGCAGTAAAGGCGGGCAACAGTAGGCACGGAAACAGTGACGTGAGAAAGACCGCTTTCAGGCGGGTGATTTGAAGTGCGCTAACGCGATGCGGACCACTAAAACGTGATTTTATTTCAAAATATGCACTTCCTTGGCACAAGAGTAGCACTACGAGGTTTCTGGACCGCTATTTCAAAAATCAACGTCAACTTAATATTTGCCTTTAGTGTCCCTTTAAAGGCCAACTCCAGCGATTTTTCGAGGTCAATAGATTTCAATAAAGTTCGCTGGGTACGTTCCTTTTCACATTCCTGTCATTTATGCCAAATTAAAAACTGGAGAGATATGCAGATTCATTACAAATGAATTTTATTGATTACCCCGACTCTCTCCACATTGTTTCCCAGAATTTGTCAACATTGTGTGCATGACGTCACTTTCGGCAAAGCGGAAGTGACGGAACCAAGGTGCCACTACAGCGTCTGCTATCCACAATGCAACAATTGTGTGCGTTTGGCCAACGCTTCGTTGGCTGGGCGAGCGAATTGCAGTTCCTTGTGGGCATACGTGTGATGGGTGGCAAGTGGTGTTGTGTCATGGGCTGCACACGATTCCCCGTATATAATTACCTTGACAGTCACGAAATACTTGCACCTAACGATTACCCCGCGTCTTTATATTAGTGTTTTAGCTAGCAGGGCCGGTTTACCGCACGGAAAGTGCGGTAATACGGTACCGGCTGAAGAGTGCACACGCGTGAACATTACCGTACGGAAACGCTTTTTGTAACAAATGTCGTGCGAAAGGTGGCTCGTACTTGGCTTATATTAAATTCCTTTGGCCCCACTGACGCCATGTTGAACGCCGCTATTGCCAAACTTATGCACTCTTCCCATAGCAATATTAAGAAGCTTTAGTTAGTCCGCAAAAGCATTTTACCCGATCACGGCCCCACAAACGTGAGCCGCCTGGACAGGTGGCGCCATCTGGCGGTGCAATGCGCAACCAGGCAAGCAAATAACTAAACAGGTGTGTTCTACTTCATCGAAGAGGAATGGCGGTTTTAGTTGGCCTCCGAATGCGTCCAAATCGCAGCTGTCATTTTCCGACAGCTCCGGGGAGCTTGTGCACATGGCACGGTCAGTCACAGACATGGTACGGCTGTTGCGACAGGGTCACCTTTCCCCTGAGTGCCTGCTCTTCGCCGTTTTCGCAGCTTTCATACTACACGCTGGCGGGACCGGCATGCCTTGCACGATATCCAGTTTTTGCCGACTTATACACCATTTTCCGGACACGCTCAAGCGCCGTCTTGGACTGATAACATTGCAGTTTTGTATCCGTATCAAATAAACAAACAGCGCTACGGTTAAACGCTTGGGCCGGTACATTCAACGTTTCATGACCATGATGATTTCATATTACGACATAGAAAACAGGCAGAACAATTGCTTATCAGTCCAAGATGGCGGCGCCTATTAATCAAAAATAAAATCGTGTATACGTCATGCGAAGACAGTACTGTTCGGTTGGGTTTCGGCTCCGGTGTTGCGCTTTTTTTGCTTATTTCAAATTATTTTCCAATATGCCGATATTTCTGCTATTGAACCCGTGACACGACCGTCTCAGGAACATAAAAGCACCACTACTTTGACATGGTAAAAAATCACCGGAGTTGGCCTTTAAAAGTTATAAGCATACATATGAGATCAGGCAATTGAAACCCACCGTTACCTCTCTAAAGAAAGCGACCACTACTGAACAAAAGAAATGAGATGAATTCAAAGAAAAAAGTATATGCTGCAACACCGTCGCTCTCAGTCTTCTCAAATCTGAAATGAAGATTCAAACAATGCTGAAGCTGAATGCTCCAAACACATGTTGCTTAAATGGCACTCACTGGAGGTATTTAAGATATTGCTATGCTAAAGCAAAAGAGCAATGGTGGACAAAGAGGAGAACCAAGTGTATTTGTTTTTGAAGCTGCTTGGCATGGCAACCCTTTTTGGTAACTTCATCTTTTAAACAACGCATCCCATGACAGCAATATTTTCACAGTAGCTGATGTAGTATATACACGATATTATTTTCAATTCATGGGCGCCGCCATCTTGGACTAATAAGCAATTGTTCTGCCTGTTTTCTATGTCATAATATGAAATGATCATGGTCGTGAAACGTTGAATATATCGGCCCAAGCGTTTTTGTGTGTGCGGGTTCACCGTATCACTGTTTGTTTATTTGATACGGATACAAAACTGCAACGTTATCAGTTCAAGATGGCGGCGCTTGAGCGTGTCCGGAAAATGGTGTATACCACTGAAGAAAATCATAGCATGCATGCTTTGCTATATGACAATCTTTATGCGTCAGCATAAGGTATGAAGCATATTAAATAAGTAAGGACCATTTAATATACACTGAACTATTGGAGGGTCACAACGAAGTTGTACACATGCATGGCCATCTACTGCCTGCTTCTGAAGGCAAAGAAGTTATTGTGGTAATCCACAAGTAGTTGGCTTGTTGGTGAATGCAGACGATAATGTCCGCGGGATTTGTCACTCCCGCCAGTTGCAAAATGTGTACTGTAATTCGATTTCTTTTTGTGAAAAGGGATCATCAGCTGCCGAAATTCATTGGCAGTTGTCTAGTTGATGGACCTACAGCAATGAGTGAAGGATAGGTTCCACAATGACATCAAGACTTCAAAAACGTCTGCACAAATGTGCATGACGAAGAGTGAAACGGTAGGCCCAAAATACAGACTGATGAAATCGCTCAACAAGGAGACTGAGAACTGCAATTTTATACGTGAATGACAACTAGTGTCGACTAATTCCTTTTGTTGAATGCTACACTATAAACTCGACTGCAGCAGAAAATCCCAGATGTTGAAAATTGCGTGCAAAGTGGGTACTGAAAATGCTCAACAACCAGCGCTCGTGTTGTCCTGACCTGCCTTGTGTCTCTGTTTGCATGCCCACCAACATGAATCCCTAACAACTAGCTCAGCTTTCTGTAATTCTAAGACTAGCACAAATAGGAAATAATGTCACGTGGATGACTGTTTTTGAAATGATATCGACAAGACGAAAATTGTTTTCCCATTATTTTACACGCTACAAGACATGGACATACTACACTAGTGCAAAAACAAAAAGAAACAGTTAATGCAGTGGCGAAATTCTTCACTGAAGCGTGAAAAATTTCAAGGCCATCATTGTGAACAGGTTCAATTCCCAGATAGCCAAGTTCTATGCATATGGATTAAGGAAACTCGTGCAGCGTCATAAAAAGTGCTCAGAAGTTAGCGCAATGGAAAAGGCTGGTGCAAAACTAAAATGAACACAAAAACTTTTACAAATGAAAATATTTTTATTTATGAACAAACGGCCTTTACTTTTTGAATATGCCTTGTATGGACGCATGCAAGTTGTGTGGTCATACTGTTAACTGTGGCCATAAAACTGACCTGGTGCTCTCATGAAAGCCACCGAAGAGCAGCAGCTGACGGCCCACTTGCACCATGCGATGACCACTGCGTGCGCTGGGTCCTCCCGATGCACGCACCTGCTCCCAGCTCCGGCTGGCAATATGGTAGACCCACAGGTCCTTGTAGTGATAAAACTGCGACTTGGTTGGGCTGGCGAACTCTCCCCCAAAGATCCACATCTGGCCCCCTCCTTGTGGCACCATCACAGCCTGAATGCAGGGAATGAAGACTATAATTTCAGGCTTACATCACGTTTTCCAAAGTAGTCTACACATATATACATTGTTGCTTGCTTTATTACACAGTCTGAAAGCCAGCGAAGCACAAGAAAAGTAGGTGTTTCAGAGGCAAAGTATTTCTGTGCATATTGTACCACATGTGACAACATGAACAAGTAAGGGCTCAGCAGTGAAAGTGTCCATTGCATTAAGGGGAGACGTGGGTCTTGAAAAAGTTTTTTATATTAGTTGGGCTAATTGAATGAAATTTATTACACTTATTCAATTTGTTCTGCAGATTCCAAATCTTCAAGTAGATTTTTATTATCTGCATTAGAACAAAAGATATGGGGTGATTCCACGCAAGATCGAACAAACGATGGCTGGTCGACCTCTCAAATTTATTTCAAAATTTTATATATTATTGCCTGATGAGTGGAAAGAAGAGATCCGCAATTTGTTTTGCTGCCAAAAAATTTTTCGAAGCACAGGAAATCAATAATGACGAAGAGGTGGAGTGGAGCGCTCATCCGCTCTGCTGTTTTGGCCAACTTTCGTTATGAATTGCACAAAATAGATTAAAGTTAGGTAGCTGAAATTTTTTACCTAAATATACGCATGTTTTTGCTTCTGCGCAGGTATTTTTAGTGTTTATGTGGAGTGTAGATGTTTTTATAAAAAACCTCCAAAATGGCCCAATTGGCAAAATTTTCTTTACTTTGAAGGTCTTTATCTCAAAAAAGCCTCGTAGCAGAGCGACAAAAATTCCGCATTACATTCTTCGCATGCTTATCTACCAAACTGCCAAATCTTGTATTTATATAACTTTTCAGTGAAGAGATGTGATCGGGCTAAGTTCAAGAAAACACCGAACAATGGAAACTTCTGACGACAATTAAAAAAAAAACCCATTTTTTAAATTTCTTAAACTTTGTCCACTTATTCTCCTCCACATCAGCTTTCACAATCATTAAAAACATGTTGCATAATGTCGTTGTACTAATAGTTACGGCCCCTCCAATGAGACCCTTAGGCAAGGATGGGCAATTCCGACTTCTTGCCCAGCAAGTGTATAAAATGCAGGCAGGATTGAATTTCTTTTTATTAAAAGGGCAGCAGGTACTGAAAAAGGTGTCGCCGGCACTGAAGACGTTAATTTTGAAATTATTTGGTCAGTGCAGCGGCCACGAGCGCGGAGCTACCGACCAGGCGCGCGCGCACCCGAGATGCTCGTTGTAAGAGACGGCGCATTGAGAGCTCGTTCTCGCGTCCTCAGACCGATTGTGTTCGAAACAGCAACACCTCTCGGGTGACTTGAACGCACGTGCACTGGAGCTTCGCTATTCTCTCCGCCCTGTGTTCGCACTGCATGCAGCTGGGCGCTGATAACACGGCGGAGATGGAAGCAAGATGAAAACTCTATAAGGGAGCTATGAGCGCTCGCTTCACGCACGCTGCTGCCACAGAAACTGCGCTGCGCCAGTTGCGATCAGTGGAAAGCGTGAACGTGGCGCTTCAGTGGCAAAGCAAAATATGGATTGTCAAAGGAAAGAAAAGCAAAACTATCGGTAACCGGATGCGCTTGCCTATATCAGATGTCGGCAGCAGACGGCCTGAACTGGCCGCGCGTTCGGTGCGCTGTTCACACTTCATTCGGCGCGGATAGTTCTTGTGCTTTGCTCTTACTCTACTCCTCCTGTGCGTCTCATGACGAGAAGGTGTAGCTCTGAATGAGTCTATTGTGTAGACTACCTTTCGAAGCACAAGAAGCTTAAAGGAGTACTGACACGAATTAAAAAAAATTTCGGATTGTTGCTCTAAATAAAAATACTGGTGTTGAGAAACCTAAAACGACTATTGTGGTGTCTGGGAATGCATCCTATATATTTTAATTAGAGCCACCTTAAAAAGACACTTTCGGTTTCGATATCGAGGGGGTGGCTTCTCAGTGTCGTTTCATAACAGTGTGACGTCACGGAGATACAGAAACTTGCGACGTACTAGAGGGAAATCCGTCATCTGCTCGTGGTGCAATAGACAACGATGAGTGAATTATCGTCCAGTGACCCTGACAGTGATTTCTACGATTTAGGCTGCATGCAGGACGCAGAACTCGCGAACTCGGAGGAACTGTCTTGACTCGTCCGGATAATGTCCTTGCAGTGTAGCTGGCTTGCAAATGCTCAGCGACGAAAACTTCAAAGTCAAATTAAAATATTTTATAGGTGTTCTCCGACTCCAGTGTGTGGACAGCGTGGACACTGCATACCAACGAAGAAAAAAATGTCCCCTTTGCGATGTCTCAAAATCGTGTCAGTACTCCTTTAATTATTGCAAAGAAGCCGAAATTTCGCAGAGTTACCGACCTAGACATAAATGCTTTGAAGGAACGTTTAACGCCCGAAAGATCAGTGACTGTCAGTGAGACGGACTACTTGTGCTACGCGTGCTTTTACTACCACTGCAATGAAAGATCTTCACGGAACGCACAGTTAACGATGACATTCTTATGCCCCCTGAAAAAGAAATCCACGCAATTAACCAGATCACTGCGACTACCGGTGCACGTGCGTTCAAGTTACCCGAGAGGTGTTGCTGTTTCGAACTCAATCGGTCTGAGGACGCGAAAACGAGCTCTCACTACTCCGTCTCTTACAACGAGCATCTCGGGTGCGCGCGCGCCTGATCGGTAGCCCCGCGCTCGTGGCCGCTGCAGTGACCAAATATTTTCAAAATTAATGTCTTCAGTGCCGGCGACACCTCTTTAGGTACCTGCTGGCCTTTTAATAAAAAAAATTCAATCCTGCCTGCATTTTATACATTTGCTGGGCAAGAAGTCGGATTTGCTCATCCTTGCCTAAGGGTCTCATTGGAGGGGCCGTAACTATTAGTGCAACAACATTATGCAATATGTTTTTAATGATTGTGAAAGCTGATGTGGAGGAGAATAAGTGGACAAAGTTTAAGAAATTTAAAAAATGGTTTTTTTTTTTAATTGTCGTCAGAAGTTTCCATTGTTCGGTGTTTTCTTGAACTTAGCCCGATCACATCTCTTCACTGAAAAGTTATATAAATACAAGATTTGGCAGTTTGGTAGATAAGCATGCGAAGAATGTAATGCGGAATTTTTGTCGCTCTGCTACGAGGCTTTTTTGAGATAAAGACCTTCAAAGTAAAGAAAATTTTGCCAATTGGGCCATTTTGGAGGTTTTTTATAAAAACATCTACACTCCACATAAACACTAAAAATACCTGCGCAGAAGCAAAAACATGCGTATATTTAGGTAAAAAATTTCAGCTACCTAACTTTAATCTATTTTGTGCAATTCATAACGAAAGTTGGCCAAAACAGCAGAGCGGATGAGCGCTCCACTCCACCTCTTCGTCATTATTGATTTCCTGTGCTTCGAAAAAATTTTTGGCAGCAAAACAAATTGCGGATCTCTTCTTTCCACTCATCAGGCAATAATATATAAAATTTTGAAATAAATTTGAGAGGTCGACCAGCCATCGTTTGTTCGATCTTACGTGGAATCACCCTATGCAACTTCTGAGAGCATATCTCTTACGGTACTTTTTGGCAACTTTGCTTTGTCAAACAGAAAAACTAAATATGTGGCAAGACTGCCAGAGAGCTCGTCTAGCCGATGATGCTAATTTGATTGTTTTTATCGAACTTGGGAATGCAAGATAAATGGATGCAAATATGAGTGAAAAACTTTTGCTTCGTACGCTTTATGATTATAGAGAATTATCATTTGGTAAACAACATTATAAGAAAATAAATAGCATCATCGGCTAGACCAGCTTTCTGCCAATCTTGCCGCATACTTTGCTTTTGTGTTTGACGAAAAGAAGTTGCCAGAAATCCCCGTAAGAATTGTGCTAGAAAGCTTTGTAGAACTAGCATATCTTTTGTTCTAATGCAGCTATTAAAAATCTACTCAGAGATTTGGAATCTGCAGAAAAACCTGAATATGTGTATTAAATTTCATTCTGTTCACCCAACTATTAAAAACACACTTTTCAAGAATGTCTCCCCTTAAGTGTTTGTGTCCCTACCTTTTCCTTTTTTTTTTGTTTCAAAGCTCTGCTGCTGCACGTTTACATAGTGAAACCTCATTAAAAGAGGGGCCAAAACTTTTGATGTTCCCTGCACCCACAGCAAAACATTGCCCAGCAAGAGAGAGGGGGAGGCATTCACCAGTGGGCAAGCTAAAGCCAATACACAGCCTGCTACATGTCGTCAAAAAGCATACAATGTGCATACAAGTGAAAAAGCACATAGGTGCCAATTTGTAACAATCTGGCAAAATGTTATTGCTACATGCTTAGATTAACTAGATACCTAAGGCTTCACAGCAATGAAGTCTGTGATTGTCTTACAGCCACAATGTCGACATGAATATTTTTTATTTGTTTTATTGGATACATATCAAAGGAGAGAAGCAAAAGGCAGTACACCACCTGACCAAGGGCCGCACTTCTCGTAAGAAAGAACAAACATGGCAAATGGAACAGAAGAATCACCAATTAAATTAGCAAACAAGGTGTCACACACACAGACAGGCAAACATGAACAGATCTCATTAGATGACAATGAACACTCGCTGTCATAATGCTGATGGGATTAAGAGTGTAGACAGAGGTGATCAAATGCACTGCATTGCTTCTTGCTGCAATGCATCTCCGAATCTTGGGCATAATGGAACCTCCAACACTAGGCATGCGGGAGGACAGGCAGTCAAAACCAGTAGTCATCTCAGCGAGCCCAGCCTGTGCATTTGGCAACGATTACCTACAAAATATGGTGCACAGACTACCCATGCACTCTGACGTGTATAGAGCTAGCATGGCTGCTACAGTAGCGGTAGCTCGAGGAAATGCACCAACTCAGCCCCCCCCCCCCCCCCCCCTGCATGCGTGAAGGAAGACAGCGCCCATTATTAAGCAATCACTCTTATAAGCTCACCCTCCTATGCTCTCTGTCACACCCACAGAATATTGCATGTAGGACATGACAGGTCTTATTGCACTTGGGGTTCATACAGGACATCAAGGTGATGACAAATTTTCAGCTAAAAGTTGCTATATAATTACCATTGCAATATGATGTATTTCTGCGAAGTCCAATATTCATAAAAACAATTGTAGCTAGGAAGAGAGACCCAGTTGTTCAAAAATGGGGTAGGCCAAATGTAAGAAATATAAGAATTATAATTAAAAGAACTTTCGAATCAAGCACTATCCCAGATACCACCAGTGGGCGCATTACAATCAATGTGTACTGGAATCTCTGAAATCTCTGAAATTACCTTATAATTCAGGTTGCAAATGAGGTGGGTGCAACAGACTTACCTGGTGAGCACATCGTGGAGGCGGCAAGTTGGGACACTTTACAAGAAGCCAGTTGTCCTTCTTAATGTTGTACAAGAAGAGGTCATTGTACATAAATGTCTGAAAAAAAAAAAAATGCAAGAAAAAGAAAAGCGATCAAAAGGATTGCACGTGGCTGTGGGTCATAGTTTCCCCCACAGCACATGCCACATGCTGCATGAAGTCAATGAGTACAGAATGTCACTATTACATTTAGCTTTTCTCTTTCCTTCCAAGTGTGCGCTAATTCTGCAACCGACAAATGCAGCTCTGTGGCACATACATCACCTTGGGCAATCTTTGCAAAGGCTACATATTGTCTACATAAGCCTACATAAGCCTACGATCTCGACTAGTATTATGAAGAAGAAAGGGAGCACAAGGGCTACAATAAGTAAACAGGATGACTTCAAAGCTTGGAAGTAACTACATCACACATTAAATAACTCATTTTCAAATGGTTTGTTAACATCCGGACGTTGAAGGTTCTCGTCAATGGTCTCACAGTGCATCCTTAGGGCCAAGAACCAATCCAGTGTTCACAAAGTGTAGAGAAATAAGCTGCTTTTGCGGAAACCGGGCACTGCTCTTTCATAAAATATTTATGAAAACAGCGCAGGATGTCAGCTCAACATAACGAACATAGGTGGTCGGTTGCTGTCTGTGGGCATACACAGGAAGATTCCTATGGCTGACAGTAAGGCAGATGTGCCGGGGAACTGCTTTGCTGTAGCAGACTCCAGATATGCGTGCCTCAAGTGATGACGAGGATAACCAGGAAAGCCCAATAACATTGCCTTCAGTCAGGAGTGGGGCCAGGGTAGGTGAACAAGGAGGGGAGGGAAGGGGAGGGGGGGGGGAGGAAGTTGGCAACTGCCCCACTTCCCGAAATTTCTGTTTACCATACGACATACAGTAGAATATCTTTAGATGGAACCTAAAAGGTCCAGGAAAGTATGTGCTATTTAAAGCAGCGGCAGCCAGAGGACGTAGAGAACAAAAAAGCCTCTCCACAACATGTGAGGCTGTTCTTCAATCAGTGCCCTTTATTATTTACACACAAGCAGCACCAGCAAAAGAAAGCACTGAAAATGGACCATGATGAGTAAATGTAGACAAGGAAGATGAAGTGGATATGACTGCTTATAATATAAGCAAATACAGAGCTTTTACCTGCTTTTCCTTATTTATTTAATGTTACAACTACTGGAAATGCTAAGATAGAACTGCCATTATAGCCGCCAATTTTCACTGCTGCTTTTCTTTTTGTTTCAGTATACTATTATTAAAATTTGACGTAGCCTCAACAGCTACCTGTGCCTATTATATGGTTGAATCAAATGGGTCCTTCTTTTGTTCATAAGCAGTCGTATACATCACATTATAGCAATGCCAATTTTGGCCATATCTGGCAATTTTTATTCTAAATAACCAAGGACCTAACTTAAAGCTATAAGCACAACTTGGCCCCACGTTTTAAATGCAGCAAAACCTAGTCAGATTAGCATAAAGATCAATCTATTAAAGGAGCTATGGCGCCAAAGTTTCGAGATGGAACTGTACATTGCCCGATACCAACATTCTTCCCACAACAACCTGGCAAAGTTTAAGCACATTTGGTGCAGTAGAAAACTTGTACTTGAATTTTTGAATGCTACAGCAGATGAGTTCACGATGGACCGGCAGCACAACCATACACAGACAGAAAAAAAGAGGGAACACGAAAACAGCGCTGTGTTTTCGTGTTCCTTCTTTTCTCTATCTGTGTGTAGTTGTGCTGCCGATCCATTATGAAGTACGACCAACTAGCCTAAGTTTCAGTCTTGCTACAGCAGATGAGGCATACATTAGCGTGGCAACCATGAGTAGTGAAGAAATGAATGGACACCCCTCCAAACAACTTCCTCAGGTATGAGAAACCAATCCTAAAGGCCATGCTTTTGTACAGCATGAAAACAAGGAGTGACTGCAACAGCTCGTGTAAATCTCAAATGTTTGCTGCAAGTGAAGTAAGTGAAGGAATAGCAAGTGAAGTGAGTGAAGCGAATGAAGGAGATGCCTGTGTTGTGCCATTCGATGCCAGAGCATGCGGAGCAATAGGTCCAGTGTGGCGTCACACTGTTTCATTGCAGAAGATACAGTGGTGGCTCCTCATTTCCTGATGTCAGAAAGTGCTTGCCAAAACGGCAGTCGTTGTCGACAAGAGTTTAGAAGCAGCACTTTCACATTAAAACTTCAAGTTAAAATGTGTGCTTAGAGCCTAGTTTCTTGTGTGTGTGTCTAACCATATTGGGCCTTTACTCTCAGTTACAATGATAAAGCTGAGATTAGTTGTACGACCGTATCATGGCCCCTTTAAGATATCTGAGAGCCACAGCCGATGTGTCCTCTAAGTTACTGAAACAAAATGCGGCAAAAGACAACACAACCCCATGTTGTGACATCACACTTGACCAATACATTTTATGTGCTCCCAGAATACCCAGACCCATCATGCAGGTAGACGCCATTTCATGAACGTAGTGTGTATTAGCGTGCTACATAAAAGAAAGGAACACGACACTGACATAGAGATAGGTAGGCGCTACCTACCTTAGTGCCTACTATTAGCGCCTACCTATCTCTACGCCTATGTCGTGTTCCTTTCTTTTATGTACCGCGCTAATACACGCTACGTTCATGGTTGACCAACTCGTCTGATCAGCAACCCTTCTAGACACCATTTCACCTCAACATCAGATAAAATGCTTGCTGTTTGAATAATTTCATCATGCCAAAGGCGGTACAAACATTTTTGCCTTCCACCCCCACCGGAATCCGCGACATCGTATACAGCATTTTTAACAAACACGTTCACTAACAGGGGCCAAAAGCTCCTGAACAAGTGAACAGTTTTTTTTTTTTTGTTCTCTGTTTGGTAAACCCACTCTTGAAGTGAATGTTCTAAGCCATTGTAACATATACCTTTCGTCTATTTTCGGTGCAGGTAACATCTGCTTTATCGCAATGTTCATGTGAACACGCGCGAAAGCTTCACGAATTCGTACGGTGATATCGTGATGCTAGCTTGTTTTTACACGCTGGGATTTTGCTTAGTGAACAGCTTACGAACCTCTCCCGACCACTGGCGACTACACGTGTTTTACGATCGAATTCCGGCGGTCCAAACAGAAACGTGCCATACCTTTTGGCCATTGAAGTACTCCCCACCAAACAGCAAAAGCTGGTCTTTTTCAGGATGCACACACAATGTAGCCCCGCTCCTGCAGCAAAACGAAAAACAAACGCGTGAACGACAGAACAGTAGTGAGTGAACCGTATAACGAGTATGGCCAGGTATGGCCAATTCAGTACCTACAAGAGGGAGGCCCTACGAGCTCTTCGGTAACTGCTAGTCTTTTGCGATCTTCTTCGACAAACTGTGCGATGAGCTTTTCAATGTCATCCTAAAATAGGGAAAAAGAAATGACAGCTTTATATGTGTGACGTGCTACTGGGGCTACCGGCGCTACCAAATATTTACCTCGCCCTTCGCGGCCAATTCCTTCTTCAATTTCTGTGCTGCTTTCTTCTCTGTCTTTGCGATAGTCTTTTCCGCGCCCTTGCCCTTCTTTTTGTCCTTTTTCCCCATATTTACAGCGGTCTGTAAAGTCAAGTTCTACGACAGAACAGAATCACGCTGATCCCTCCTCCATGCGCTGACCCAACACCACCTAGAATTGGCTGACCACATGTCACACTCTCACAGTACGCAATATTTTAAAACCTACCTCTAACCACGCACTATTTTACTCCGCTCTGCGCTGCACGCTGCACTAAGTGTTCTGTGGCTGCACATCAAGCCCTCCCCTGCCGAAATAAGCGGCGCTTACTAGTAGCACAAATACGTGCTAATTAGTGTTAATTTTGAACTAACAGTTGCTACATTAAAAATTGTTCTTCCGGGAAATAGGATAGATAGCGGTAGCATTTACTATATTAGCAAAACCAAACATCAAGCGCCAAAATAACGAGGGAAAACAAACCAGTAAAATGCGGCGAAACTCCAAGTTCATTGGAGTTGATGGAAGGATTGTGGGAGGATTGGAGGCGGTTGGTTGGAGATATTGTCTTGGCTAGCTTGACGAGGGAAAAGAGGAATGTAGGGCAGAGGGGACAGGTGTTTTCGGAAAAAGATGCGGGTGCGCGGAGAGAGAGGCAACGCAACCACAGTGAACACGCCGTCCTAGCGTGCTCTCGCCCTCCTTTTTCGCGACACAAAGCCTGTGTTCCGTTGTAAGAGAGTACGATCGTGGTCACCATTACAATCGCAGAGGTGGTCATACGTGACTTTTGCTGTCATACGGCCCACACACGCACACATTCACAAGCTCCATAGTTACCATGGCAACTGCTTGCAAACTCAAACTGCCATGAGTGCGCGAACATTGCTCGAAGCACCTCCAAAAGAGCGCCTTCTACGATTCCTGCGACGTCAGTGAAATACTCTACACATCGTCATCCAACCCATAACTGCGCGATCTCCGTCCGAATTTCAGGATGATGGATTCTCGACCAACAACTTCGTCATCTAACAGACCTCAGTCTCCAAATATGCGGTCTTTCACAGCAGCCACACAGCGCAGTGGGCTTCTCGGCGCAGTTAGTCGCCTAAGCGGGCGACCGGGCACGCGCGCAGGCCCTCCTACGGCAATGCTTTCGCAGATGAACATCCCGGAGCGGCCTATGACCCAGCATGGCCTTGTGGCGCCGAAGACGGCTTTAAAATCGTCACAGCGACAGATTCAAGACAAAACTTATTTTATCGGCTTGCTGAGAGCAAAAATGACAGAATTGAGTGCGGAGACTAATCGTTTGCAACGAGAAAACGAATTACTTGCTCAAGAGCAAGCTACTTACTCGTCATATGAAAAGAAAGCAGAAGCTTTAAGTGCTGAGCTAAAGGAGCTGCAAGGCGAAATGGCTGACTACAACTTGCTAGTCGACAAGTTGAACACGGATGCTGACATGGAAGATGTCAAGGAAGAGTACAGAGAACTTAAGGTAATAATAAAATTTGTTTATCTTTTAGCTGGTAGAACAAATTTTCAAGTTTCATCGCTTACTCCCTTATTCAGAAATGTGCGTTAATGTGAAGCGACAACTTGATTTGGTCAAGTCCGGCTCACAATAACGCCTGACCTGAATACACCCAAGAAAACACCGTTTGTGTTTTTGGTATGTTCATACCAGGTGTTATCTCAAGCCAGACATAACAAGTAAAGTCGTTGCTTCAATAAATTTAAGGCAGAAGCTCCTCAGTGCACAGGTGTTAGTTGGTGTACATTTATGACTGTGCAGCACCATGTTTTTACACACTGAAAGAATACCAAAAAGGAAGGATGCAGTGCTCTTTGAGCTTCATCCTTTCTCCTTGCATCATGTGTTCTTTCTGTGCAGAAACTCAGAGCTATGCAACCACGCTTATTATTTAATTTTTCACATGTGAGCTCCATCTGTTTTTTTGGGTGAACTGTATATATATTTATTACTATTTTATGAGCACCAAACAAAATGCACAATACAGTCGAACCCAGATATATCGCATCTCAAGGGATCACGAAAAAATTCTATATATAGGTAATTCGATATATAAAATATTTTATATGTCGAAAATATTTCAAGGAGATCTTACATTTGTTTGATATGCACAATAATTGCGTTCAATATGCACAATATGTGCATTCAATATATGCGAGTTCGGCTGTATATGTAACTGATGCACATAAACCACACATATGCTAAAACACTTTGTTGTAGAACTCTCTCACATTTTAGAATTATTACAGCTTTCTGGTAATTCTAATAATGAGACTCGGGGGTCGAGGCATCATGAGGGTTGGCAGGGAAAAAATTCAGATGCAAGAGAGAATACAAACAGGCACTACAGAGTTGGTACTATCTGTTGTGTCCTAACTTCTTTAATTTTTCTGGAAAACCACTCTTTCACACTCATTAAACCTTTTGCAGCTTATTTGTTGCTGACATTTCCTCCAAGTTCCATCATTTTCCAGCATCTACCCATGTGGCTAGCAGAGCACTAGTCACACAACTGAAGTTTGCATCACGAGTCTATTTTTCAAACCTGAAAACATACTGGAATGAATGCAGTGCCTTTAAATGAAGTTATTCCTGAAGACATTTTTGAAAATGACATAACAACATAGATATAACATGTGATATTGTCTTTCCCAATTCCTCCTAAAATAAATGTCCCAACACATGGTTTGCAATAAGATAGGAGGCATGTGTGCTTGTGCAGAAGTGACTTATAATTATCAGCAATCATCCTAGGCTGTCGCACAATTTATGAAGCCATTGACAGTAATGAAATGCAGGGAGCCTTAGGACTGCAGCAGGAGGAAGAGAGATCAATCTTTTACACAGGATAGTGGGCTCTCTGTTCCATGCGGCATAATTATATTTGTTTTGTGTGTTCATATCAGCAGTGTCTAAAATTTCTAATAATTTTTGCTATGTTCAAAAAGTGTTGCAGTGTCTCTTGTAAGTATAGTTTCCAAACTCTTCACATATTGCTCTTACCAGCCCCCATTATGTCATTTAAAATCATTAAGAAACTATGTTTGCTTTCAGAGAGAAAAAAAAAATCATGATCACTGTGCCAAAGTTTTGTGAAAATACAATATATACCCATAAAAGTCAATTAGAATGGACCGTAAAAATCTGATCGACCAGATTTCTATCTTAACAGAACTACTCCACAAAACTAAAGATCTACTATTCCTGGTTCATGTGAACATTCATGAAACAGAACAATAAATTCAACAGCATTCAACACAGAAGATAGACAAAATGAGACGTATAATTGGATTTGCTCGATTCAGATAAAAGCGTTCATGTTGAAGAAAGTGCATCAAAGTATTCAGGGCATCAAGAGCTGCACCATGTCTGAGCACCACTACGTATTGGAGTGCGTGGGTGGTACTAAGCTTATAAAGACACCTGAAAGATCTCCTAAATTGTTTTTGTTGTTTGCCCTGGAGGTATCCGTGTAATTATTGACACTCTTGTCATTTATAGACACACAGAAACACCATTTTCTTGAGCAGCTAATAGAGTCTCCTCTTCCATGTCAACCAATACAGGCCTCTCGCTTAGCCCAGTAGCTAGAATCACTGGCAGGTGTGGGAGTTCGGTTTAATTGAATTCACAGTTCATTGGATTTGTTTTCTGCACTGGAGGAAAGTGACCAAATGTTCACGAAGTGTTGCTACTGTCTGTAAATTTGGCTTAATTTTGTTTGTCTTAACAGAAGTCTATTGTATATTGCACTTTTGAACCGAGGGAAGATAATTAGATGGGAATTTATTGTCAGCACCCCCTGTACGCTAATGTTAGCATCCTGTACATTTCAGTATGAAATATGGTTCCTGTTTTTTATATTCAAAGAATGAACACAGTAGCAAAACTGTAATAGTTTATATTAGGCTTGTGCGAATATTCGAGCACTTTGAATATTCGAACTCGCTTTGATTCAAATTCAAATTTTTGGAAGTTTCTAATTTTTCAAAATGAACAAATAGGTGTATTTTAGTCCGCATGTAACCCCCCCCTGTAAAGGTGGTTTCACTGCAGTGGAGGGTGCTATACTGCGAATACATCTTTCCAGGAAAAATTCGCACTGCCGCGAAGCCCCACTTCAAGGTCAAATGAACATATTACCCTCACATCGATTCATCACTTTTTAAGTTTAAAAGCTTGTTATACCGGCTTATATGCTCTAAGTATAGTAAATTTTAAAACGTAGCATATGTTACAGGTTATCACTTGCATTTTACCAAAAGTGAAATCCTGCTACTATTCAAAGTTGCTTTCACTTCCTTTGAACCAAAAAGAATGACATTTGCACATGCCTTGTTTCAATAAAAAAAAATATTGTGCGGGTTAGTTGGGTCATGACAAATATGCTGATTTTTCTTATAATATGTGATATATACTATTCTAATTCGATTCAAAATTATTCAACCAAGTCACTATTCGCTTTGAATTCACTTCGAACCTAAAATTTACTATTCGCACAACCCTAGTTTATATACATTTAGTTCTGCCTTTGCATGTCGTAAGAATAACCACAGTCATTTATAATTGCTGGTGTCTCAACATCATCGCCACTCAAAATTTGCATAGTACTTCATGCATTCTTAATTATATTTGCTTCATAACTCACTCTAGAACAAGAACTAACTTCTAGAAGAAGCTGCAGCATTTTATGTGGTGTTCAATAAGGCACTTAATTACAATAAAACACAGGGATCACTCAGTTTTAAGTGCGGAGCACTTAGGGGCTCGGCTTGTCATCCATTCATCTCGTGGCGTGATCACACTCACAGTAGAGCACTCAGTACAGGCCATAACAAGGCTAGCAATGCTCAAATCTGGGTTAAAATCAACGGACAAGGTCTAAAATAATATAATTAACAGAAATAGCCATGAAGTAATCGCACTGATTAACTTAAAATCACTAAAACGTTTCGGAAACATGGGGCTGACTCCAGCGGAGTGCAAGAGAGGGCACTACTGCCTCGCTGAGCGAGCGAATGGCCCTCCCCCTGCGCTGCCTGTGCGTCGGTGCTGCGTTGCTACGTGACGTTGCTACATGATGGGGGAAACAACCTGACGGAACTCGCTGCAGACGATGCATATCTCAACTGCCGTAACAAGCAGGAAGTCGATAAAGCGCAGCAAAAAGTAGCGCACATGTCGCGCACCGAGTTTGTGAATCTGCCTAACAAGATTCTACTCGTGCCGGGGAAGCCCTACATGCTTACCTCAAACATTGGCATCATTGACACTTTGGTAAATGAAGCAGTGGGAACTCTACGAATGGGAATCGCTGGGTGCCACTGCAACGCACTTCCTCAGGTTTCACAGTAGTGGAGCTGCCATACGTTTTTTTTTTTTTCACTGTGATGTCACTATACACTTATCCATGGCTTCTTTTATATCTTCTAGAGCCAGAATGACCAGGAAGTGAACAGCGTAGAACTTCTCTTTGAGCAGCGACAAGACCGCGAGCGCCAACTTCGGCAGCTTGAAGTGGAGATCGAGCAGGAAAGGAACATGGCTGATAACATAATAGCAGCAATGCAACCAGAGCTACGTCACAGGTACCAAAGGCCAGACACACGAAATAGGCCCCTAGCAAAATCCACCTTCACCTTTTTAAGACCGTTTGCAATTGCAGCCACCTATCCATCAATGTTGAAGTTCCAGGTTAGCTTTTTCACCATAGCGCTGCTTGCAGAGCAGTGATGCATGTTCTATAGATGACCTCTTATTTTACAACCTTACCAACATACACACTAGTATAATGGGTTGACTTGCAAGCCAGTCCCCAATGCCTCATGCTGATAGCTACACAACGGAGCATACATGCATATAATTCCACGATCATTACTGCAAATGCCAACTTAATTAACAGCCCTTGAGCTCGTGATGTTTTTATGAGGTGGCTTTTATACACATGAATATGACACAGTTCCTGACAAGCTAAATTTCCTTTTTTTTTTTGTTGTATACAGCTTTGAGGTAAAAGCTGTTGGTATGCTACTGCCGTATACTGAGTACTGCACAAATAGAAGTGCCAGCTAGTCATGCATGGCTCTTCCAGCTAAACCATTAGCTGATTTCAGCTCAAATTTCACACAGGGGTAGGATTTCGTGGTGGTTTGAGTGAGTTTCACACTGTTTTTGTGGGCATTGTTTGCCTGTTGCATTCAAAATAAACCGAAAGTGCATCCTTCACGGAAACACCACGAGAAAATATTGATTTTGCTGCAATGGAACAATTACACCATCAAGCACCCCTACAGTGTTTTGAAATATCAGTGGGTGATGCACATTTGGACCTACGCTAACTTTCTGTGAAATTTGGGGAAAAAATCGGCCAGTGATTTAGCTTGAAAGGTTCTTACATATGGGGTCCCTATTTATGCAACATTTAGTAAATATAGGCACAGCAATTTCTTTTTCAAAGAAGTAAATTTCATTTCGCATTGGTTTCACAAATGCTTTTTAAATAACATTGCTGCTACATCTTGTGTTTTGATTCTTTTATGTTCCAAAACGCAAAACATAATTTTAGGTAAAAGGGCCTCTCTTATTACAAAAAGTGCTTATATTACTTCAACAGTCTATTGCGAATACTTGAGAACAGGTGTGGAAAGCCTCCCACTCCAAAAAGTATTGTATCTAAAGTGCAATATTGTTTGTGCTGTAGTCTCCCAAGCAGTAAATCTGCTTCACTTAAAACGACAAACAAACAAAGCATCATGAATTCAGAAACATGCCATCCTCAAAGTGGACGGGAGTGCTAATTGATGTTTTACTGATGAAGTTTCACCAAACTGTGATTTCCTTTTCTGCTAGGCCAAGTGAGTGCCTTTTACAGTATCTTATTATCACGTAAGCTATCTGAAGTATTTAAGAAAGAATAAACTTTAGTAAAAAAAGAAGGATGCTAGAAGTTGTACTCTTTCACCTTAATATTTTCACTACAGTGACCAGTAAATATCTAAATATTTGAATTTAATTGAAATAATTTAATACACACACATCATTCAGAAAGTAAGTTGCACAGAGGTTCATCCTGCTTTACATAATAAGTAAAAGTCATGGCATTGGTCCTTGATATCTGCCAGATGCTGAATTCAGTACAAAAGAACTGGTCAAGATCTGTTGCACTCTGCATGGCTTACCTATTACAATATTTCTCATTTTAAGATAATTTTTGTTTTCTTATGGGCTAGATATACAGAGCAGAAAGACATTAATCAATCACTTGTTGACCAACTGGACAAACTACAACAGCAGCTTCAAGGTCTTCAGTTGCAGAAGACTGCCTTAGAAGATGATATTTCATTGTCTCCGGTAAGCTGTGACCTTTTTTTGAACTACATAAAGTACAGTCTCATTTATGCTGTATTTGAGCAAATATAATAAGATATTTATTTGTTCTTGTGAAGTCACTACCTCAAGAGAGCATTTTGTGTGGTGTCTATAACCATGCTCCAAATATAATGAAAAGTGTGTTTTCTATACAGAGTTTAAAAATACTGCAAGCTCAGCCACTAGGCAACTGAGCTCTGCAGAAAAGCCAACCTTTTGGTTCTTGGAACAATATACACACTTGTGTGTATTTTGTATCGTGATAAAAATTATGGCAGGTGAGCACGCATTTCATGTGTCAACAAGCTGTGAAACAACATGATGATGAGCCAACTGTTTCTTGTTGACACAGGTGAAACAAGAAGCAGTGAAGCTCTATGAACGGTTGAGGGAACTAGGAGAAAAAAAGTCACTTTTGGAGGAAGAACAGAAGAAACGAGGGACTCCAGCCCAGGAACGGGAGCGACTGCTTGCTCAGGTGTGACTTATAAAAGATTGAATGTGTCTTTGCTGAAGCGTGAAAAATGAGTGCAATTGCATCTGTTCATATTTTTATATTTGCAGTAAGATTTTCTATAACCAGTCACATGTACATTTACCATATGTGTACATATGCTACAAGAATGTGGATAAAAAGAGTATCGACCTAACCAGCATGACCAGTTGTCTCAAAGAGATAGAAAATGGCCCATAATGACCTTTCATGTTGTGCCCAGACAGGGTGCGTAAGCTTTTTTTTTTTTTTAATGCCTGTGGCACGAGAATAGTAAAATTAGTGTATGGTATATATTGTGACCGGCAAAAAACTTGGATATAGAGTCAATTATGACCTGCATAAAGCCACTGGAACTCTATGAACATATCAATGTATGAATACTTTCACTGCAAAAACAAGCCTGGACTGTGATTTCGTAGTAGTGCCTTTAATTCTATGTCACCCTTATCATCCACTTTAGTAGTGTTAGCTACACTGGCCGAGGTGGAGCAGTTTCGCGTGGCAGTCCGAGAGCCGTGCTGCGCATGCGCGAGGAGAGAGCGCAAATGCTGCTAAGCAGCACAGAAGAGCAGAGAAACTTTACAACCAGGAAAGCTAAGAATAATCAGCTGAACCTTAGCTAACGCTATGTATATCCTGGCATAGCTGAGCTAAGCCCCTGCAAATTTTTTTTACGACCAGCTGATCTTATTGATAATACGAGTCAAAAGTAGTTATGATTGCTGACAAAATTAAAGCATGAAAAGAAATGGCATCTGAAAAGGCATCACTACAAAATTTTTACCCTGCTTTCTACTTCATCTGCAGCTGCCTTGAGAAGATAAACTCTTCTTGGTGTCTACAAACAACAGGCTTGGCCTTATTCTCTTCTCAAAATCAGTTCGCACAATCATCACGGTATTTTCATTAACTCTGCAAACTGGTGGACCCTCATCACTGCAGCTTACAGCTTGAAATTTACTTCACACGAAACTCAGAAGTGCTACAATGTGCTGTGACACTTCATCTCAGTGGCCAACAGCACTGCTACAACTAATTGGGCAGAAGTGTGGGAAAGCAAACATAACAAATGAGTTAGGGCACTTGTTCCATTGATAGCCATTTAAGAAACTGATGGCGTTTCCTGGAAAAAAGAGAATGCCTTACAAGTGCTGATGCATAAAACAGCTCTTCAGTAATGCTTTGTGGTTTTGGTGAAAGTTACACAACATTCAGGAACTTTAGGTAATGTATTATGTATTAACAATGCAGTATAAACTTATTCACATGTTCACCTGAATGCCTGTACTGACTGTGCTGCATGTTAAGGTGGCGTTGTAACCAAAGTCCAAGCTTGCAGGTCAAAGAAGACAACAGTGAACTGTCAAGCATGGAGAGGCAGGCATCTGAGGCACGTGAGCGCTTAGGAAAACTGCAGGAGGAACTGGCTCAGCTCGACCAGGAGTTAGAGGAGCACAATGGAGAACGACAAGCTAAGTATCAGGAACTCCGCAAGCGTGAGGAAACGATGGATGCTTTCCTTGATAGCTTTGAAGAGGCCCGTCAAGATGAACACAAGCGCCAGGAGAAGCTCCAGGTTTGTGGTTCAGTATAAGTACATCTTTTTTTTTACGTCTCTCCAACTTGGCTGCACTGTCTGGCATGGTTATGCTTTTCCACTCAGTTAAGATGAGCAACAGCACTATACCATCTGCACAGCTGTACTTGGCTTAAACAAGGGTGTAGTCACGCCAGAACGTTTCTCGGTATTTCTGGAAAAGCATGTGCCAGATGCTGGCAGTATCTTGCATATAAGAGGTGTTGAGTTGTTGTACAGTGAGGCTTGTATTTATGGTGTAGATATGTTTTTATATATTAATGTGGCCAAGTGTTAACTGCATTACTCCCTCACACAACCGTCCAGGAGTTTTGCAATAATTTAACATTAATTTATTACTCCACTGCATTTTAAGACATGTAAATACATGTTTTTGACAATGTATAGGGGCAAAAACTTTGACTGTGGATGGCATGTTAATGAAAGGCTGCCTGAATAATTAAAAAAAATGGCTGCATTTTAAAAAACTCATAACTCATTTGCATTGCGAGACACTGAGGCAGTGCACACATGAATTGTAATAGCGCATTAAACATTGAAATTTAAAAAAGCATTGTCTGTGTACACGTGCATGTAATTGTGGAAAAGGCAATTGTTCTGGTTAGATATACCTGCCTTTGTGGATTTCCTACCATCCCTGCAGGGGGAAATAGTGCAACTTCTTGAGAGCTGCTCACGCTCTTTACCCCACTTTTTGACTTTACCAAGCCAAGAAGAAATGGCCGTACTCAAGGATGACCTGATGTAAGTACTACACAGATAGACAGAGATTATGAACAGTACTTAGAAATTGAAATGTGACACTCAGATGCATGGTGGCCGACACTTTTTCTGCCACTGGAGAGCACTAGGTGGTTGCTGGGAGAACAAATTCAGTCACACCATGGCATCAATTTATTAGCTGTCATGGTATACCACTCCGTACCAGCTTGGCACTGCCGGCGTTGAATAGTGGCACAAAAACCACCGATAGCCACGCACTCCAAGTGTTGCATTTTAATATACATAAAAATACTCTTTCCCAACAGCAGATCAGAATTATTACTCAATTTATATTGGCAATTCATACACATTTATGTACTTGTAAACATATTAAAATTTACAGTAACAAATCTGCACAAAAACAAACTGTTCCTTTTTTTTTTTACTTTTTTGGTGAGAGTAGCTTTTCCACATGGCAATGTTTCTTGTTTGTTTTTAATAATTCAGCAGCTGGCAATACTGCATTCATGCAATATTTAAATTTGTGTTTTTCTCCTGTTTCAGATTCAAGGAAACTGAAATGGAGAAGTCAAAAACGACACTATCTGCTCTAGGGCTGGAGCAGAAAAAGCTGGCAGTGGATTTGCAGAAGGCAAGTAAAACACTTGCACCTTTGTGTGCTTATTTCCAGATTAGTAATAGTCACTGAAGTCGGAAAAGCAAAACTTATTTTTCATTATATGCTTGTATTAGTTTGCTTTAATTTAAATTCATGATAAAATAGTAGAGAAGGATGGTAGAACCAAAGGTAGTAACAATTCAGCAATATACAAACTAAGGCCTTCTATGTCACATGCATTGATATCTTAATTTTGTTGTGGAACACATGGCTAGATTCAGCATGATCAGTGCATCTCTTCACATTAAATGCTTTTTTACAGCTATTATCCAGCTGTCAGAAATTTGTTATGCATTTTGTTAATGTACGCAAGTGAATATTAAGGCTATTACGCTGTTGCCTTTGCAGTTGGCAATTTCAGTTCTGCCTATTTGTCTATGTACCAGTGTACAGAGTAGTGTCTCGTTCTGTGATGCTTTAGTTCAATTAGGTGGAGATGGTAGGGTGGTGGGTCACCTTGTGTATAGCTCTCTATCCTAGAGCTACAGTATGTGTTAATGTGAAACTTCGTATCTGAATGGGGTGCTATTTAGCCTAATTACCTGCAGGTTTTTTTGTTGTTGCTGCACCACCATTAACAGTTTCTGTGCTTAATTACCCAACTTTATTCAGGGTTCCGTATTATAATTTATTTTTTTTTTCTTCATGAACCAAAGATGTAATGGCCATTAAAATTGGCAGGTGCACTTCATATATTGGTGCCGTCAAACGCAACTTAAGAAAAATGTATTTGTACTTCCAGCATTCCAGGGAGGGGAAAAAAAAAAGAACCGTGCAAACAGTTGTTACGACAGATAAAAAGCTTCAGGATTTTAATTTTTGTGCTGATAAAAGTAATGTTTTGGTGCGTTAAGTACAGAATGTTGGCAAGAGAATATACTTAAAGGTTTATTTTTAAAAAATGCAAAAATGAACTTGAGAGAAAACACTACCTTCTGCAGCTCTGCCTTGTAAACATGTTTCTTATTGGGCTGGGCAAGAGCACTTTTATGCAATACACTTTTTAGATACCATATCAGTTTAAAATAACACCTTTTGCATCATTTTTATCACTGCCCACTTTTCATTTGTTCTTGACAGGTCATGGCTTAATAACGTAGCAAGATTGGAGAAACTGGGTTAGATTTAAATTGGACAAACATAAAAGAAAAATCCATGCTGATAGAATACACTACTATGCGCTGTTACTGGAAAAGTTTGCAGTGGCAACTAATGAACACAGGATCAACTAGATAGTACAGTATCTTGGCAAATTGCTTGTGTAGAAGCCCACAATGTGTAGGAAGTTTCAAGAAAGACAAAAATTGAAATTCACCAGTTTGTAGCAGGATGCTACAGGGAAATCTGTCTGAATTTACTAGTGGCTTACTGCTACAAACAGGCAGATGTCAATTTTTTTCCTTTCAGGCATAGTACCTTGCATATAAAGTCACATTATTCAATAATTAAGCAAATACAATGGCCAGCACAACCAAGAATGAATGCAAATACCAGAGTGCTCGCCACTGTGCTACCTCACTTTTTGGGCTGTATATAATTATTTCACGCTGATATCTGAAAATTGATTTTTTGATTGGTTTACTCAACCATCTCAAGTAAGCAACTTCTCCATTCTTACCTTTATATAACATAGCAATGTTACATACTTTCTACTCACCAAGACTACAAGTACTAAATCTTTTTTTTCTTTCAAGCTAGTGTTCCTACCTGGACTCTCTCCTGCCTTTACTCAATGATGAGGCACAAAGGATTGTCACACTGCTGTGCACAGCTCACACATAGAGGGTTGATATCAGCCTTCAAGCTAGGTTGAAGTAGCTTTAATAATCTGAAGATTCATGCATCCCTTGAGGTGAAACTTGACAGAGGTTATTAATATGGCAAGCTGTGTTGATCATGAATGTAGCTGAAGTGAGCTACTTTAACTTTTGTATTCAAGAATTTCCTCACATGATTAGGTCGTTTGACTGTAAAAGAACAATTTTTAAAAAGTTGCATTTCCTTTTCAGATAGAGCAGCTAGAAAGCAAAGTTCAGCAAGAGCTGGACAGCCTCAGAAACAAGACTAAACAGATGGAGGAAGAGATGATTGTGTTTGGTGACCTGGACAAACTGAGAAATTCCTCAGAGCTAAAGAAGCAGGAGCTGTTGGCAGAGAAGGAAGCTTTGCAGATAAAAAAGGGGCCAACTCGAAAGGTGAAAAGCTGCTTTAACACTTTTCATTATATACTTTCATGCCGTAAATCACCTGCCATTGACCGTCGGTGACTGAAGCCAACTTAGCTGTTTGCAGCTAATCTGACCAAACCCTTAATTACATCTATTTACACCAAACAAACACTGTTTGCTCCAACTTGTTTGATATATAATAACTTTTCAAATACTACAGTAATTTGACAGCCCATGCTCATCTTCCAAAAGTGATGTAAGAGGCAATTGGGTACAATATTCGCCATTTGTCCACGTAATTGGCCACACCATCTCTACCATAAATTGTATCTCTGTTGTAACAGACACTGTATGGAGAAGACAATCGGTTGTAAGGAACAAATGATTCTTCGATTTTCGTCAACAATCTCACTTGTAACAGACATTTTAACTTTAAATGCAGGGCCTTTGGCTGCTAACTGCAGTTGCATCTGTGGAAACAAAGGGAAACAACAGACATGTGCACTCACTGTTTGCTACAACTTAAGCAAATGTAGAGCGAATGCGCCAGCTATATAAGGAAGAGAAGTTCCTGCAGTGGGAATGCATTGTAGAGAAGCAGTTCAAGCTTGCCAAGGGTATGAGCGCAACTGCACCTGTGAGCATGTGTTGAGCCAAGAATACCGGGAGCACATGGTGTGCTTTCCTGTTAGTGCAGCTACCAATCAAGAAGCGCTGCATATGTTATGTCCACAAGGCTGAAGTATAGCCTGTGTGCACTGCAGACACTACCTCTTGTACTGTGTTCCGTTAACGACAAATCTGCCTGGAAAATGTCAGCAAAGCAATCAGCTGCACATTGGCTGGTGTGAACAAGCCACAATGCCAGCTTCCAAGAAAATCAGATAGTAGCCAAGTAGTGCAAGAAAGTTGTGCTGGAGAAACATGGACTGTGTGTTCCATGTAGCAATCGACCAAGCAAATTGCATAGTACAGCAAATAGTATATAACAAACATTTTATAAAAGGCTGCAGCCATCTTTTGTGCTTATTTTATTTGCAGTGTGCCTACATTGAAGAAAGATTGATTAGTAAATGAAAACATGGTCCCCTGCTTACAAGGGAAAAGAACTGCTTCCCAGGGCGTGTGTCTTATAAACGGGTTCAACTCTATACAGTACAATTTCTTGTGGAACATTATCTTTACTGTGCCCGTACCTGCCGTGCTGAAAACTTGCCATGGCGGTGCAACTGTTAACCTCTACGGTACTGCTCTCAAACATGCTTCAAACTACTAAACATGCCCAATGGGCCAAAGTTTGACCCTGAACTTGCCTGTATCTTAGAGGCTGTGTTTCTGTCTGTCTGCTATTGAGCCACTAATCAGTGTTACATTTTGCATAGATTTGAGTGTGAGTGACATAGTGTGATAACAGAGTAGCCTGTGAAAGCCAAGTTATTAGGAAACGCACTGTGTGCTCAGAGTTTACCCTGTCACATGAAGCCAATTATTAAACAAATGCAGTGACAACACCCTGCAAACTGACAAGCAACAACGAATAAATTGCTCTATGTGCTATAATGAGTTAAGAACTCAATTATTGAAATTTTGTAAATATGTATCTGATTCATTTCAATTTATTGTGAAAATAATGTCAGCCTCTTAGAGTAACCGAGCTTAAGGACTAAAATCATGCTATCTGCCACAGGCAAAATTTAAACATTCTGTATAGTCTAAAACAAAATAAATATTCCTGCTAATATTGCAAATTCCATTGAATGTAAAAGAGGCCTGTCAGGCCATTTATTAAGCGCAATAAGAAGTGCTTGTCCATAAGTGCAGCACTGTTAAGGAATGCAAGTGATGCGGAACATTATGGTGTGGCTGTGATACAAGAAAAATTTATTCAGCAAATATGCATCAATTTGGACACTACTCATCTGTCATAGTGCGTAAAGGCTGTGTGGGAGCATGCATTACTAGAGCTCTGTGTGCGATCTTACATGTCTACCCACTTTTATGGTTCAGGTAGAGTTCATTCGGAATGTTCTAGTATAATCTGTGGGATTTGAAAGATATCGCCGCTCTCGGGACACACTGAGACAGTAGACGCCGTCGGGCAAACCAACACGTGTACATTTATTAACCTCTTTTACATACGACAAGCTCACCTGCTGAATCTGATACACAACTAGTAACACGCTAAGTAACCTTATACAATGCCAATACAATATACATAAAACATAACAAACACAAACCAACATAAGACATTCAATGCACCGCGAATGCGGTGTCGCCGATGTTCGATTTACCACGAGGGGCCCGCGGGAAACGAGCCGCGGTATCGTCCCCCACGTTCCCATCGTGGGAGACGCTACCAATCCTCAAAGAGAGCGTCCCTGCTGTTTCCTGCACGCCAGCCTAACCTCCCGGGCGGCGCTGCTGACGCCACCATGCTAAGCCTACATAGCGTGAGCACAGCGCCGCTTTCGCTCGGCGACTTTTAAACCCAACTGTGGCCAATACGCATGACGCGCGTGTGCCATGAGGTGCAAACGACTTTACAGGGGGTGATAGCACCCCCACAAGTCAAAGGTACATGTTTAGTGTGATGCTTGCAACCAGTGTTGTTTGATGTGCACTCACACTATGCCAACGCTGTGCTTTGTTCCTATGAAAGGTGGTCGAAGAGCTGCAAGCCCAGTATGACGAAGCAAGAGCTGCACTGAATGAAGAAGAAGGCTACACACGCTTAGTCAACCTGGAACGCCGCTGGCAGCACCATGAGCAGAATAACTTTGCTGCACAAGAGTACATAGAAGCTAAGCTGGCAGAGTACAACTATCACCCCATCAGGCAGGATGTGCAGGCACTGCTGGAAACCTATAATGCTGCCTTGCAGGAAAGCCTTGCAAAGGCATCTTATGGCTGAACTGCCTAGCATATTATTAGGCTTGCACCAACAGCAATATTTAAAATATTCAAACATAAATGATTTGTAAAATGGTGAGTAGCTGCAGAAAAAAAAGCTTAAGTGCTTAAACTGACACCGATGTGAAGTACACTTTGACGTCCTTTAATACTAGGGATCAGTGGTTCGCTTATGAACCCTTCTAGGATGTGGGCCTAAATGAATAGAATTTTTTTTTAGTAAAAATGATAATTTATAAATAAGATGGGGTTTTCTTTTTTTTTCTGTCACAATTCATACTAATTGGCCTAAAAAAAAATTCCCAAAGAGGGAGAAAACAACGCAAAGGGATCATATACAGTTTGCTTCATGCAAACTGTATATGCACTCAAAGTGGAAAAATGGAGCAAATGTAGAACAATTAAGTGAGTCCATAGATTAAGCACAGTTTTCTTTACCTTAACTTTAGATAAACTGGTCACGAGTCAAAATACTGACTCTGGCTCAAAATCAACTCACAGTGCAGCTTGCTAAGGGACAGCTACATGTTCTGTGTGCACAGCATAGTATGCAATAGAATCTAGTTCAATGCTTCAGCAAATCGTATAGCAGATACATAGGTTTAGTATTGTCAAACACTGCATAGATGTTTGCTTAGTTTCTAGTACCTTAAATACATACATTTAATGAGCGCCCTTTCTTACGTAAAAGTGACAGCACAGTGTACCATCATCAAGAGAGTCCCTCGTGAACTTTGCTGTTTGCTAAGTTTGTAACATCTGCTATAAAAAGAAGGGTACAATTGATTATTAACTCACGATCAGCTTAAAGAAGGAGTGAATTAACGAACTTTTTTGCCATGATGCAGAGTACTGAGGTAGTCATCATCATCATCATTATCAGCCTGTCTGATGTACTGAGGTAGTGCCATGCTGCAATTGTCATAAAGCATGTTCTTTGACGCTAGTTGTCTAAAAAAACTTGAAAAAACAGTTTCTATTCTGTCTCTCTTTTCGTTCACTCTCTCACTGGCTTGGTGCTTAAATGCATCAAAGCCTATGGGACAGTGCTCATATATCCTGTCACCTTTTACACATTTGAAATCATGAGGTCTCAATTGAGCAGCAACCTAACAGAAAATTCCACATGAAAAAAGAAAAATAAGCAAGTAAATACAAGTCAGTGAAATCACACAAAATAAATTTGCACAAAAAGGCGCATGAGCATGCTGTGGACATACTATGGTCATGCTATGAACATGTGAGCATGCTTTGAATGTGCTGCGACTCTCTGACCAGAATGTCACGATATGTCCCTTTCAGATGAGAGGAGTCAGCATTGAAACACTCTAAAGGCCACAATAGCGTACAACAAATGCGCCGGGTATAAGGTGAATATTTCCTTTGTGAAATCCGACAGGTTTAATGCTACATTCGTCGTGGCGCATGACTGAACTGTGTGCAAAGCACTTCTCTGAGGTGATTACAAGCTTCAGTGGGATCCCCCTGTGGGAGTGGATACGAAGTCTTTGCTTACACAGATTCCTCACAGTGCATGGAATCTGCACTGAATCTCCATGAAAACTTGCCTCTTCCAGCACTATCAAGCTTAAAGTGTCAGTGAACAACACTGTATATTTATGCAGACACACCTGTCATGACAAACACTATTGTAGACATTGCACTGTCTGCTCCATTGTGTCAAAGGAAAGCTTCAGTGGTGCAGGATTGACAAGTTACGGACCAATACAATTTGCACATCAGCTCCTACAACTGGCTTACAACCCCACAATAGCTGTCGCAGCACTCACTACGAGTTGATTTCAGGGCATAGTATATGTATAAACCTTAAATCTGAATCCAAATATTTAGTTGATTATGTAAAATTTGAAACTAGGGGTGTGCGAATATCAAATTTTTCGAATACGAATCGAATACGAATATCCACCTTCGAATATTGAATTGAATACCGAATATCAAAGGGAAAATGCCTCCACAGTAACAATATTTTATTTAACATGTAGCTATTTGAAAAAAGAAACATTAACAGCCTGATTGGCAACACAACATACACTGCTATCTCCAGAACACAATGTCCAGGCTAGCACAATGCACGTCACAAGCGAATATCACGGCACAATGAAAGTAATCACTAGATGTAATCATGAAGAAATATGAGTTGCTCCACATGATCAGGCAGCAGGCCCTCCCTTCTAACAGAGACAACCCCCCCCCCCCTGCCACTGAAAAGGCACGCTCGCTTGGAACAGAAGTGGCTGGTATGGGGAGGTATATGGGGCAAAGCTTTGCCAGACTGTGGTATCTGAAGGTGCCTACAGTCCGCCACCAGTCACATGGGTCACTGTCTTTCTTCAGAAGTGGTCCCGCATAGTGAACGAGTGGTAATGCGGCACGTTACGGCCACATAATATTGAAAATGTACGGTTAATGATCGCCAACAGCGCTGCACGTCGGAGATGCACCAGCAATAAATCATACGTATTTGGGCGCTCGTCGCAGGCAGATATTGTGCCTCCGTGCACTTACGACGTTTATCGCTCCTCTCGGCAACGTTTTTAGCGATATGAACGCAGCAGAAATGTGGAAGACGAGTTATTTTATGCATGGTAATTGAATCGCATATTCGAATGTTTTGAATATTTGAGGTTATTTGAAATTCGAAACTTTTCGAATACACGATTTTCGAATCGAATACGAATATTTCGAATGTAATATTCGACGAATATTCGAAACTTTCGAATATTCGCACACCCCTATTTGAAACACATTGATACATGGAATACTGGTTTTCTCGCTGTGGCCAACATTTATAGGAGCAGATGTTATGAAACCATAGCTTGAGTAAAATAGTTATCGTTGCCCTGGACATATAAGCAACATTTCTTCAAAAAAATGTGAGAAGGCCTGCTTACCAGTCTGTTCAAGTGCCCAGATAGAGGTACTATATATAAAAGAAGTGCATTATTTTCATCACAAGTTCGACACTTGCTAGCAGAGTGTCGGAACGGAACGAAAACTGAAAACGAAAAACACGATATTTTTGACCGGAACGAAAACGTAACCGGAACGTTATTTATTATTTCGTTCCGGAGTTAAACTGAAATTTTTTCAATCGTTTTTCGGTTCACGAGAAAATTTCGCAATGTGGAACAATTGAGCTCATGCAATGTGAGCATATCTCAGGGTATAGTATTAGCGCGTACCTCAGACAGGAAATCCAAAGCAAAGATATGTTGAAATTGTGCGAAAAACGAGAACAGTGGCAACCAGAGATGTTTATATTAACGCAAGTGGACTTTTGCGCGCCTGTCAAGCAGGCCAAATGGAGAGGGCATTGTCGGCACTGAAGTTTGTTACAGCGAAAGCTGTTATGAGATCACAACAGCCGATTTTGGCTGCATAGTTGTCCACAGCCGCCGGTGTACGTAACCGCTATCGCATGGTATAAGAAAAAATTAAATGAGAAACAAATTTCTACGATCCGCGCCCTCTGCGTGGCAGTCGGGTCTTCCACTACAGTGTCACGCTGGTGCTTACAACTCCATCGCAAAAATACTCTACACAGGCGTCATGTCGGGCAAGGAATCGCGTTAACATATATGTAATATAGCGTGGCAGAAGAGTAAAATAACAACTAGTCATCACACAATGCTAATAGCGCAAAGAGTGTGTGGTTTAATGCTTCCCACCAGTGTTGCGGAGTTACCACTCCGGAATTGGAATGACTCCGGAATCTTCAACATTTTCGCGACCCCGCAATGGAATGGGGACAACGCTCGGAAGAATGGAATGGGAATGGAATTACGTCTTTTTCCAAAAATAGAGGACGTTTTCGTCTACGTGCTGTTTTTCAAGCTTCAAACGTTAGTAAGTCAGAGCCTCGCAAGTTAACACTAAAGCAGTATTTTTAAAATGGCTTAGCTGATTACAAGCACGGTACACTTATAAGCAACGCGCCTACTACGAAAGGAGGCATAAGTT
The DNA here is from genome assembly GCF_013339695.2 of Rhipicephalus sanguineus. Taxonomy (NCBI): domain Eukaryota; kingdom Metazoa; phylum Arthropoda; class Arachnida; order Ixodida; family Ixodidae; genus Rhipicephalus; species Rhipicephalus sanguineus. Next base: position 219,160,086 of record NC_051176.1, on the reverse strand, counting down.
AGTGTAAAAACAAATGCATTATCCCAGCAGATACCGAAGGGAGAAACAAATTACCCCTGCGCGTTGGTTCCCATTGATACCCCCACCCGAAAGTGGCGAATACTCTATGCACAGCCTGATCTTTATCTCACGAGCAGTTTAGTACCTGACACACGTAAATAACCTTTGCGACAAGGAAGACATTGCATACCTGCGCACAGGCGAACACAGAAAGTTCTCCTCACCCCATCCATGCTTGCGAGGCGCGCTTGACAAGCGTGAGTCCTGACGAGCAGTGCGGCCCAGTGTTCCGTATTCGATGCAAAGGCGCTTTTGTCAGCATAAAAATACGCTATGTCATCATTTTAGCATTAACAGATTTAAGCTTAAACAATATTGAAACACCACCATTCGTTCAAACATGTTGACCACGCAAATACTATCGGTAGTGGGAGAACTGCCCCTATGGGAATTAGTAGGGTGGTTGTACTGTACGAGATATGTCACCAAGCTACTATTCCTCGACCTTGGCAACGTGTTTTGCGTACTTTTGCAGTTCTTAATGCATTTGATGACATCAGCTTTATGGGGCGTTCATTCTTAACTCGATAAAACTATCAAGATGCCTTTCCTACGTTGAGGAATTACAGGAACGGAATCGGACTGCCACGCCATTCCCCGAGTGCCAATGGGCTAAGTTTTTTTCATTCCGAGGAATTGAAAGGAATGGAACTGCGGCAAGTTCTAATTCCCCAGAATGGAATTGGAATCGAATGGAGGTGCCCATTCCGCAACACTCCTTCCCACCCACTGCAATGTGCTCAGCCATAATTCTTCATTATCAGCCACAGCACAAAGTGCAGATAATACAGATGTGTAGCGGGTACCGCGATTCTCCGAAGAATAAAGAAAAATGGCATAGTGGGAACTTCGCTACTTCAGAAAACTTGCGACGATTTATGACGTAGTGGGTACGTTGCATGTTTACTTGTATTAGTTGCCCCAAGAGATAACAACGGGCTCTACAAAGTCCACTCTTCTAGCTTTTGCTGTGACTTGCTGCGTGTTTCACGCAGGCCTGGCGATCTTTTCATCAGAACAGCGGTCTCGCACATCAGAGAGTACACTCAATGACGTGCTGCTTCTGAGATCGTGCTCACTCCCTTGACACAAAGAATTAAGCCAACTAAAAAAATTCGTATTTGTCTTGTGAGAAAATGAATACTATGACTTTGAAATGAATACTGGTTTGTGCTAGTTGGTAGGAATACGTGGTACAGTTACTTCCGCTCCTCTGAAGAATGTGTTTTACCCTTGTCCCACTTTCTTAAGAGGAGGGCAAGTAACTACATCACAAATCGAATGTTTTTTTTTAATGATTGCTTTACCTTTTTCATACTTTCTTTATTTATACAAAGAAAAAAAAAACCGTTACGTACTGTTACGGAACGTTTTTTTTTCGTTCCGGAACAGAAACGAAACGGAGCTTTTTGCGGTGAAACGAAACTAAAACCGAAACGAAAAACATTTCGTTCCGACACCCTGCTTGCTAGTTGATTATTCATACTAAAGCACCAAGAACATGTAATAAGAAAAATGAAGGTAACTTTAGCTTTTTAAAATTAATAATTGTAATTAATAAAACACATCTCTTTTCAATGTTCTCCAAGGCAAAAAACATACATTTAAAATTTGATTTACGCAATACATGGTCCTTCACTGCATGTAGCAGTTATACTTAGTAAAACCTGTCTGAAAAATTTAAACATTTTGCAGCACAAGCATGACGCTCACAAAAAGTAACAGTATATTTGAATTGTCCACAGGAGTGATATCAAGTGCACATGCATGTGTGCAGCAATCGGTCTCCTTTGCATGTCTCATTCTCTTTGGCACTGCTGTTGCGAATGTTACTTGCATAGTATTGTAGCCCACTTATTTTGCGATTAAAATATTTCTTTATTCCTGACTGATTATTTACAATCTGATTCTGTTAAGTACTATGTGTTGTCACAGTTACTTGACTATGTCGTACCTTAAGTCCACCAATAAACTTAGCTACTGGCATAACTAAAGAAAGGGTACACTTGTGGACACCAACAGATTGCAGTGTTGCAGCGTCACCCACATTCACAGCTACAGTAAATTAAGTGATGGAGAAAACAGATACTGTTTAATTTTAACACAACAAAGTTTGGCCACACATTGCATTTTTTAGATTTTACTTCACCTTCAGGCTTGTTTTTTGCTGAGCTAATTCAGCTCATGCTGAATTAGTTCAGCTCTCTTAATTTTTCGTCTGCAGATTTCAGTGCCTCTTCAATTTCAGCTCAGTTACTGTGAAAGTTATGGACACCTTAATCTTGAATACGTTCAGACTCCCTCCAGAGAACCTCAGCTACTCTGAAGAAATATTGAGAGGTCTTAGCGTCACTGGATGAAATACTGGAAACTGCTGAACAAAGCAGAGAGGTTCTCTTACATTCTGAAGATGCATATATATGACTTGCGTGCAGCAGGAGCACTATCAATTATCAAGCAGGCCATGCAAGGTGCATCCAATCAGCTAGCCTCCTGCAAGGCAGCATTTACAGCGCCCACCTTAATTCATGGCACATTTCACATCTCAATTTCTTTCGTTAGTGTAAAAGACTTTTATCTTCATGAACAAATGAATCTTGCAGGCAGTGCATTCAGTGCCATGTGAACATTAAAAGGAAAGAAGAACTTGCCGCACTGCACATGCACTAATACTGTAGCACACCACAATGCAATGCATGTTTTAATGAAAGAACATGCAAGCACCACTGCAGACAAATGTGTGAGCCACTGAGCAATTACCAATGTGAACTTTGTGCTTCAAACGCACAAAAAAAGCTTCCTCATCACAGCATCATGTAAATGTGACTTTGAGGATACTGTCTTTTGCACATGCAGACATTAGTTCCTATTTGCAGTCCTTATTGTTCTAGCACAATTACTTCTTCAAAGCCTCCTTGCAAGAAGCGTGGGACTGTCATAATAAAACATTTAGAGCAAGTAAATGCTTACTCAAACACAAAATGGGAATGCGTCCTGTGATTTGAATTATTCTGAAATAATTTAACATGTCCTGCTGAGGTGCAATTAGATGAGGTTATCTGTATCAGTACAATTTTAGCAACAATTGCAATGGCCTGTCACTTACAGAAAACAAAGCTTTTTCTCCAATTCAGAAGTGAAGTTTTTATTTAACAGTGAATTGCATTATAATACCATGTAACTCGGTAGATACAGTGCCATACGCTGCATTTGAACAACAGTCAAAACAAATACATCTCGTGTAGCTGTAAATTATGCATATATTGCTGTTGGCTACACAGTAAGCATGTGTTCCAGTGTTACAAGAAAAACATGAGCAGTTTTCTTTGCAAAAAAGTATTCATCCTCATTCTGTGCATAAGATCATACAAGAGTTAATCTGGTGGGTGTATAATATCTACAGGGCCTTAATCTTTACAAAATCCCAGAACAAAAAAATCCAAAGGTCACTTTGGATGAACAACATTCAAAGAAGCAACAGTAGTCCTCACATGTTTATTCACCAACTAAGATGTTACTTGTCTTTGAGAAAGCGCAATGGTAGTCCTCGCATGTTTATTCACTAAGATGTTACTTGTCTTTGAGAAAGCATCTGTATAGCTTTTCATCCTCAGGAGTGCTGAACTTGGGAACAAAGTTGATTTTTAAGATGGCTGAGAATCCTTCAGATAAGCTTGGCTCTTTGAACTTGGACCTGAAAAGTGATTTAACGAAGCGCCATTACAATTCAATTAAGGGTAATTTTTAATTGAAGAAACAAGCATGCACGGAAACAATATTATTGTAAATAATGTACACTTTAAGACATATTGTGTGCAAAAGCTGCTGAGACACTGGGTGTCCCAGATAACACAAGAAAAGTAGAGTTGTGCGAATATGAAAATTTTGGGTGCGAAGCGAATTCGAATATTGAAGTGTGAGTGCGAATCGAATCGAATATTTTTCAAATATTTCTCGAATACTTCGAAGCGAAATTGCAGAAAAAAATGTTAGAGAGGATTCCTAAGCATATTCTTATGAGGTAGCACCATGAAAGTGTTTCTTTTCGCTAGGTTGATGAAGCACTGGCGGGGTGGTGTTTCATAGTTGTCTTATCAAGAATGAGGCAATGTAGAGGCCGAATTGTATTTATGTACATGATTTGGTGCAACCAAAGTGTTGCCGACAACACTTTACACGTGATAGGCAAAGATGCCATTTCCTCAGCCTCTCCTCCTATTTCAACTTCTGTGGAAGATCAACTGATGTGGCGGACAAGGGTGTGCTCCCTTCAAATCTGGAGTTCCAAATCTGCCTCGTAGACGTTGATATATAAGAACATCTGAAATTTTGGATGCTAAAAAGCTTCGGCTTCCAATTTTTCGAACTTCCTGCCCAAATTTCAGGTCCGAAACAGCATTGAGCCCCCACCTCTGCCACATCTTTCATCTCCATGTTGGAACCAACGTTTTCTTCAGTTAGTACATTTGCAACCGTAGCAGAGCTTGAAAGGCAGCTTTGCGGCAATACCGGGGTGTGATGAGGTGAAGCATATTGAAAATCTGGGGACCACTTCCAATCGGACGTTGGCTGCGTCTTGGCTAAGTTCGACCGTAACGGAGCTTGAAAGGCAGCTTTGCCGCAATACGAGAGTGTAATGAGGTGAAGCACATTGAAAATCTGAAGGGATCACTTTCAATCGGACGTTGACTGTATTTGTTTTTGGGAAGTTCGAACAGTTCGAATAGTAAAATTCCAGTGCGAATGGAATTGAATAGCAAACACTATTCGAAAAATATTCGATATTTCGAATATTCGCACACCCCTAAAGAAAAGTTAAAAGAAGCAAAAAAGCAAGCTCCTCTTGACAAATGTAACTTCCTAAAAAAACAACTCCGGTATCTTAGTCACAATTGTAAGAAATTGTAGACAATGAAGTCAGAAGTGTGTTTATTGTCTGTATTTTTGTATGACTGTGACTAACAAAAATTCGTCCCCCATGTTCCCCTATCTTTCTTGCTCTGGTATGTTGTATTCCTGTTAATTAGGAGTGAATAATTAACATTTTATTCATGAACCTTATGGTCACAATGTCGATACAAGGTTAGTAGAGCACATTAGAAAACATCACATTGAATTGCAACATTTTTTTCTTTTTTTCTGGCATATAAAAGCAAAGCAGTGGCATGCAGGCAGTAGTGGCCGTGGCAGCCTTTTAAAGGGACATTAAAGGCAAGTCTTAAGTCAAAGTAGCCTTCTGGATTACCACTCCAGAAACTTCGCAGTGCTTGTGTTGTGCCAAGAAATTGCATTTGAAGGGTCTGCATACCCCTAGCACAATCCGATCGCCTAGCCCCCGAGCAAAAAGTTGTGACATTGTGTACACCATCACTGCCCTTTACTGACCGACAACTGTTACCATGTTTCTTGTGCAAAAACGCAAAAGTATGACCGGAAACTGAGCCAAAGACATCACATAGATATGTCACTTTCTTGTGCAGTTGGAGCGAGTTTTATGAGCTAGCAAAGTCAGTGCGGCACTACACAGCAGCAAAACTGCCAAAACAAGAGTGCGTGGATGCTGCAGAGCAGGGTGAAAAATAAACTTTTTGATCGTCCACGTGGTTTTCAAGGGTAGCGTCAAAAAAGTTATTTCTTTCCCAAGAATCGAGTACTGAATAGAAATACACAAGTAGCATTTTATTCTATCTTACAATGCACTGCAATGATCTTTTTATGATGAGTCATTGTGCATTACAGTGACAGAGTTACAGTGAGGAACAGCTGGATCATCAGGTTAGTGCTGTAATATTATGCTGGAGTCTCAAGTCATGTCCTACATTTACCATATCTCTCAATTACTAAAGCACAGTTGTCAATAATATTGATATTCTAGACATTCTCAAGCATTAAAATATCACTGCAGTGTAAATATTTATTTGCCTTTAGTGTCCTCCCTTTAAGAGTATTGGGAGGATTTCTTTGAACAATGACAGCCTTGCAGGTACAGTGGTTACGGTGCTCGGCTGCTGACCAGAAAGTAGCTGGTTCGATCCCGGCCGTGGCGGTCACATTTTCATTGAGACAAAATGCTAGAGGCCTGTGTACTGTGTGATGTCGGTGCACGTTAAAGAACACCTGATGGTTGAAATTTCCGGAGCTCTCTACTACGACGTCTCTCATAATCATATCATGGTTTTGGCACATAAAACCCCAGATATTATTATTCTTTCAACAATGGAGAGAGAAAAACAGTGCAAACAATAATAACGTAGAGCAAGAAACTGAAAGGAATGCGCTATGAAACTTTCGCACTGACACTGCAACTATATATTTAATCGAAAAAGGTTTTCATAATCACTAAATACTCAATCATTAAGAACACAAAGATAGCGAAGACTTCTTCAGGAAGTTCCTAACAACATAGTTTCACGTGCACAAAAGGCTTTGGTTTTTCTTTTCACTTGCTCCATGCTAGCTAGGGAACTTGACATGCCAAATGATTGCATAAACAGGACACTAAGGTGAAACACTAAATCAGTTCAAACTGATAAATTGCTCTTTAAGAACTCTAGTGCTGTTAATTTCATGATCATAGAAGAGAAATTATTAGAAGAGGAGATGAACATCAATTTTACTTCAGTACGACAGCGCAATGAAAAAACACGGACAACAGAGAACAAGACACACCCAGCGCTGGGTGCGTTGCGCCGGGTGTGTCTTCTTCTCTGTTGTCCGTTTTTTTCGTTGCGAAGTCGTACTGAAGTTATGAATTACCAACTTTGCCCAAAACGCTGCTATCAATTTTACACTGAAATCCCAACATCGGTATGTTTGTGTGCAGCCGCAGATTTCAAAGGATCTCTTTTTTGGGAATACAATGCAATCTATCCTTACCAGCAATGCATCCCGTAGGCTCTGGAAGGCACTGTCAAAATCTATGACGCCATGGCGAGCTGGCATGGGTACTTCAAGGTTGCTTCGCTACCAGTCTTCTCTTTTTGTGCCACTTTGGGCTTAACAAGCACCTTCTTGCAGTAAGAGGGGTATTTTTGACATTGTGGATTGGCAACTTTCTAATACAAGTGAAATCATTTTTCTGTTTAGTATTCCTTTGAGGGCATTCATCATTCCTTACACTTGGTCATTAATCGACTGCACAGTGCACAGTATGTGAATGGTGACTCTCTCTCAAAACACACATTGTATGGAAGTTTTATTTAAAAATGCAAACGAGGGACATGCCGGTAGCCAAGTTAACGCCAAGTCTCGAGTGTGAGCAACAAGCTGGATTGCACCTTGTTTCTTTTAAGGCAAAAGCCTTAATTAAATGTTTATGTTTCAAGGTCATGGTACAGATAATATGGTCCAAAAAAAGTGAGCTGGCACTCACTTTCTTTAACCATATTATTTGTAAAAAGTATGTGCCAGCCGTGAGTGAGCGCACCAGCTGCGTGTGTACTTCGTCGAATTCGTCTTTGCAGCGTTGCATCAGTGAAAAAATTTTAAAAAGCTCATGATGAAATGGATGTGCACATCGCACATCCATTTCATCCACTTCATCGGTTGCATCGTTCGCATAAGCAGCAGCGCAGTAAGGGCGTGAAGAAGGGCAAGACGCATGCTCCACACCGGTCCGGCGGCGATGGCCCTGCAAAGCATGCACGGTCTAGACGGAGGGAGACGCGACAGCTGCGTTCGCTTCTAGTCGGGGACGGGCCCAATCTGGCTGCATCTACTCACTAGGCTGTGGTTTCTTGCAGTGCTGTTGCATTTGAAAAACTCCACAGCATGGCACTTATACGTCGGTCGCCGCGTGGGCTCAGAGCTTTATTCAATACTGCTGTGGGTCCTCTTCTTCATATTCTTAGAAAGTTCTAAGCACCTTCCATAATTTCTTTCTCCATCGCAAAACGTGCGTGTGCTAAAACCTACATAAACTATCATAGCAAAGAAAAAGAAAAGTGGTTTAGCTTTGCCTGAGTGACAGAGCTCTGTGATTAACATTGAGAGACCATCTCTGAGAGATCATTGAGATTAACGTTGAGAGACCATAATGAGAGACTATCTCAGCATGCCAGAAACAATTTAGTGTACCATGTCAAACCAGTACATGGGCAATGAGAGATACTGTAGTGGAGATTTCTGGATTATTTTTTACCATTTGGGTATGTGCACTTACAGCATTGCACATATGCGTTTTTGCATTTCAGCCCCATTGATATGTAGTAGCCATGGCGGTGTGCTCAGTGACAGAGTGTCAACCACTAAAGCATTATGCTAGGTAGCATGCGAGGAAAAGAAATTTCAAGTATTTCATCACAATACTTGCCGATGGTTGTACAGCACCATGTCTGTGACAGAAACATGGGGTTGTCCTTTCAGCTTAATCTCGCGAAACTGCAATTATAAATGTCACGGTTAAACATGGGTATGAAACTGGGAAGAAAAAAACAAAAGCATCACACCTGGTTATTGTGCCTCGCCCTCTCCAGGGTGCAATCCATAACAAAACACCTGCATTCACAGCCATGTTTCCGTGCTATGTCAATAAACCTGCAAAAGATTACGTGGTAGTCATCATACTTAACTTTAATACTGATGCATTACTGTACGCATAAGATTTTTCAAGACACAACAGACAAAAAATATTTGCTGCTTAGGCATGCAATGTGGGATGAAAAGGTCACTACAATGTCTGCAGACATAAGTACAAATGCACAATTTCTCATGGGATGTTTCAGTCATTTATCAAATTATGTAGATTATCTGTGTTGTTGCTTCAAGCAAGATGCTTCAATACAGCAAAACTCTTTTTGTAGAAATATGGTGATGTTGAAATGAACCCTGAATTACAAACGTGGGCAGTGCTTTCAAAGTTATGTAATTTTAATAAAAAATATTTTCCTAGCTGTGCAAATACTATTTTGCATGGGTGGTTTATGCTCTTTGTAGTATTCAAGAAAAGAGTACAGCCAGCAAATCCACAGCGCAGACTTGTCCACTTTTTCAAAAACTTCATGATTATGGTACAAGTCTATATTAGAACTTGAAATCATATTCAATGACAATTCTATTTTGTTTGGCTTTGCTAAAGTGCTTCCAAGATATTCATTAAATACAACACACTGTTTCAGATTCAGAAGTTACAAAATTACTCGAGTGTCAAAGCTAATGATGAACATCCCAGAACACAAATGATTTGGAGGACTCAAACAAAATGGAGCTGTCTTTGGATAAAAATGACCTCAAGTTTATAACGTTAACATAAACCATAATTGTGTAAATAAAAAGTTAACATACTTTTTATACATATCTGCACATTTCATTTATTTGTTCATGAAGACTGATCGGCTCACGCAAAAGGAACACTTCTAGTGCTTCCCCTGTCATGATGGTGCGCACTGTGTACATTGATTTAAATGTACATTCAAGATAACGATGGGCCTAATTACAACAGACAGGCTACTCTGGTGCGATCGGGTGCACTATTTTGCAACTATATCACATTGTGATGGCTGAAAAAAAAAAAAGCATAGCAGGTACAAATGCACATTAATCATGTTACAGATATTTTTTTACCTCTGTGCCCCTTTTGTGCCCCATTAAAAGCTGTAGCACATTGGATGAAAAAAATGCAACTTGTTTTTAATTCACGTGGTTAATGTTCCAAGTCTGTGTTATGTGCTATGAGTGGGGCTACTGTGGAGGGTTCCAGGTTAGCTTTGATAACCTGGGGTTCTTTAATGTGTGTCAAAATATCAGCATACAGGAAAATTTGCACTTAAAGTTCCATCACCATAAACAGGGATCAAAAACCCACATATTCATGTTCAGCACAAGGATGTCAGCCTATGAGCCATGGCTGGTATATATACACAATGGGCATACTTGTGCACAGTCCTTGCTTGTTTCAATGAGACTGTAAGTGCTGCTAGTTCATGAAACCTGAGGAACTTGTTTATACAAGTACGGTGCTTTTTAAGAAATATATTTCTAAAGGAGTCGTTTAAAAGGTTTTAATGCGAATGGACACATAACCAGTGCAATGTTTACTTTTTCTATTCATCTTTAACTCATCGGTTCCTCTCAGCTGGGGTAGCTCTGCTAGCAATGTCCTGCGTATCTTCTTTTCTTTTGCTTTGTTCTGTGGTGTGCATATGGTAACTTTCTGAAGTTGCCCATTAAAGAAAATGCCTGAGAGTGAAAGAAGGAGCTATTGTCTCAGGGATGTGGTCTATCAGCTGCTGCCGTCTGACATTGGCTGGCGGTTTAAGAAATGGTGACAGGGTGCCCTTTTCGATAAGAGGGATAACTATCTTTATGTCCTTGTTAGGTCCAAGCACTACTATGTTTAATGCAAAGCTTGGCTAAGACATTCAGAGCCTTATGCTCTTTCTGCAATATGTGAATACTCTTCAAGCTCAAAGGCAATTGATGTCCCCTTTCTGTTCCACACAGTTATCCCGAATTATGGCCAAAACTGGACAAATGATTTTTAAAAACCCGATTTGCCAACATGTTTTACTTCCTCCACCAGAATAGACTCACTCCTGCTTGCACTGCCCTGTGGATTGTGTGCAGCCATCTGGCAAAAACATGACAAAGCACTAAAACCAAACTGGCATGTCCATTAAAAAGAAATACCATGGACATCCTGAGCTTGTTTGTCCTTTAGCCATTTTTACTAGAAACACAGAGACAAATCCAGGTGGTCCATGACATGGCAGGGGTTCAAACCCGTCATGCCTAAAGAGGGCTCACTTATTTTTATATTCATGATGACTAGTTGAAAAAGCAGTCTGAAGCATAAACTTTAATGTATTTAATCATACTTAAGTACATCTAATAAATATTTATGTTACATACACATTCCAAATACCACTTTTAATATATGTTGCAGTATGCATTGTGAGAAACCTAACATGGCAGGTCAAGCCTGCAGAATACTACAAGATGGGAGAAGGGTCACAAAAGGGAAAATTGACAACCACCCATTTGTGGAGCAAAACAACAAGGAAATCCATATACATTTCTCAGAAAGCAAAGCTTCATAGTTGATAAAAAACTTCTGCTACAAATGGGTTGATGCCAATTTTCCCTTTCATAATACACCTAACATCAGGAGAGCAGACGAAAAATTTACTTAGCATATATAATTGATGTAACAATTTCTTTACCTTTTCCGGCTCTCAGGATCCGGGTTAGTATTGTCTACCACTGCACTCTGACCACGCCTCAGTGCCTTTTCACATTCCTCAATACACTTCTGTGCTGACTTTAACATATCCTGGAACCCCGAACAACACAAATACATTAATGAGTGAACATGAATGTTGTATAATGGGTACAAAAACTCACCACCAGTAAAACTTACACGGTTAATATGAGCGTACTGCTTTGATAAAAGGTATTCCTTTGCAAAGTGACTTTTACCAGCTGTGGAAGGAATGCAGTGATCATAACATGTTCAAAAGCTACAAACAATGACTTATGCAGTGCATACAAAATTACAATCTGTCTTCACAAAACTATACCGTGTTGCTGGTACCGTGTGCCAGCAACAAACAAGTGTTGTTTGTTGCTGCTTCAAGTGATAAAAGCACAACAAAATACCAAAGAAAACAAAAGCTATAGGCTACAAAAGCACTTTCTATCTCAATGTCATATACTATCAATTTAAACAGAACAAGTGATAAAAATAGCAAAGAAAGCAAAAGAAAAAGTGAATAAAATCTTAAAAAATTAATTCAATTCTGGAGGCTTACGTACAAAAACCACGATCTGATTATGAGGCCCAGCATAGTGGGGGCACTGGAATAATTTCGACCAAATGGTGTTCTCTAACATGCACCTAAATTAGCACTGTGTTTTTATCGATGGATCCGTACCAACGAGCTCAGATCCAAACACTTTTAAGTCAAATAAGATGCTGAACAGCTCCTTTTGTAAAAAAATATACTACTGTTCATGTTCTTCACGAGCGATAAAGGAGATATTAAAAGTTAACACACTGAGTGTTGTGCATATTGGTAGCATCCAAGATTATACATCATGCTACTGTGAAATGCGACAGATTCTTCATGGATTTTATACAGAAGCAGCCAACAAAAGTTGCGTGGCGAAGTACGTCTTTACATCAAATAACCAGAAGTTAATAAGCATCAGCTAATCATGACCTGTGTTGGAAACCACAAGGGAAATAGGTTGGTTTGTGGGGTTTAACATCCCAAAGCATCTCAGGCTATGAGAGACACTGTAGTGGAGAGTTCCAGATAATGTTGACCGCCTGGGGTTTAACGTGCTCTGAAATTGCACAGAACACAGGCCTCTTGCATTTCACTTCCATCGAAATGCAAATGTTGTAGCCGGGATTCAACCTGCGTCTTTCGGGTCAGCAGCCAAGCACTGAAACCACTTTGCCACCGCGGAGGTACATTGGAAATAGTGCCATGAGCATCAACCTTCCAACTTTTGTATTGCTTTCCAGCATACAGGACATCTATTCTTGATAAATGTGGCCTGTTTGTCATTGAAGACACACAACCTAGCAATCCACCTTTCTTTATCATAGGCTACATAACAGGTGTTTCGGAAAAAGTGTCCAGAAATATTATCAAACACATGAGATTAGATATTTGTGCACTCTTTAGTGGAATTGCTTTGGTAATTGCAGCCTGCACTTTAAAATTAGTTGGGGTGAAAATTAGAACAGTAATTAACAAATATTAACCTTTAAACCAGGAACAGGGAGTCACTCGTACCTAACGAATGAATGGGAGTTCTTTGTACAGGGCATCCATATCTGTTTTGAGATTTTCAAATGGGCGATGCTGCTAATTTCTGCAGAATGATAAAATCCGGCTAATTTCATGCAGGAAACCACAAGTGAATTTTCAAAGCACATAGTTGTCACAACCTTTCCAACACCCAGTGTGACATCATTGTTTTCCTCGCATTACTGAGCAAAGGATGAGCAAGCGTTGTTACCAAGTGGCAATCTCTCTGATTTTGTTGCTACACCTGATCCTGCTTGCAGGAATAGCAAAAAAAAATGCTGCAAAAAACTGCAGTGCTATCAATCTGCAAACAATACCAGTGTCGAACACAAGGCCATGCAATTCTGAACAGTTTTTCAGAGCTGTCATATGCAGCAACAAACTTCATTCTTGGAAAGTATTTTTGAATTTTTGACCCTGCTTTGCACGGATCCATTATTCTTACTGTCCAGATCTCTAAATGTCCTACCAGCTTCAGAAAAGATAGAGCGAGAATATACTTACATGCAGGATATCCAACGAGCACCACAACCTTTGAAGCAAAAAAAAAAGGTTAATAAGCATAAGCAGTTATATTTTTCTCACACATGAGCACTGTAACCTTGAAACACGCACCTCGGTGTGATCTGCTGGAAGATCATCACCATTCAAGAATTTGCCTTCACATGGCTTTGTGGCTGCTACTACTTCAGCAAGAGGGAGATCTGGCACTGCACGCTATAAGCACAAGAAAAAAAAAAAGCAAATATAGTAACATGCTGTTACAGGTACCAATGGTAGCATACGATAGACAAATAAAGAGTGCACAAAAGCACAAAGCAACAGATGAAAAACACCCAACCCAGACACGTGGTTATGCGACAGAGTTTTGTTTTTCATTTAAAAAGAGGTGTTTAAAAAGAGAGATGGAGAGGAAAAAATAAAAATAAAACTGTAGTGTGTGCCTATAGACGTAACAACTAGAAATAGGAAGCATGTATTCTGGCACCGGGGCACATAGCGACATACTCACGGGGTCGAATTGTGGGAGATCAAATTTAGCTGCAGGTCTCTTCAAAAAGAACTCTTCTGGAGTATAGAACCTAATCCCAATGTTGAGGGCAAACTGAAATGAAGTTCAATGGCACTATATCACCTTATTGCTGCAAACATGTTGGAAATGTTACCTGATGAAGAAATAGAAAAAAGGAAAAGTACAAGGGAGAAAGGGTTCTGTAGTTAAAAAACAAAAGCAAAAAAACACAGAGGTTTGCGAGCATAGAAGTATTCACTTACATGCTACTCTGCAAGGGAGGGAGGAGGAGGGGAACACAATATAACAAGAATATATAGGAGCATGCTGATGCTCTGGTGCAAAGATGGTCAATAAACACAAATTGTGTTTGTAATCTTATGCCCTTCAAAAACACATAAAAAAAACACCTTGACGATTTGTATCACCCTGGTTTTGTGTAGAGTTCTTGTACAATGGAAATGAAGTTGGCTTTATTCAACACTAGATCGCTATAGAAGTTTTTCAGCTGCATTTGCAGTGTCAATGCCACTACCCACGCAACCAGTTGCAGCAATTGATTGTGCCACCATGGCAGTGACTAAGTGCAAATGCAAAGACGGGAGCAGCGGCTCACAAAGCAGCCACTTCGATGACTGGTATGGTACGCGAGACATTCATACAGGTGAAAGATGTTATAATTGAAGCCAGTAAAAACTGCACAAATTTTTTTATCGGGTGAGGCCAGCAGTATGAAGTTAAACTAGGGTGCATTAACTAGAAGAAAACCAAACAAGGTGTATGAATGAAGAAGAACCACAAGACACAGTTCTGAGTAGATTAATCGCATTTCACTAAGGTTACTTCCTACAACCTATACTGCTCAAGATATAGTCAGTTTTACTTTGGTATAATAACATGCTATCGTCATCACTGCTTTGCACTTTTGTTAAAATACAAATTTATTTAGAATGAACAGTATTTAACTACATAAATATAGATTTCAGTTACAATGTTATAAAGAAAATCAAAATTATGTGATCAAGTTTCCTACCTTACTCAAATGACAGATAAGTAATGTATAAGTAAGGTTGACTTAAAGGAGTACTGACACGATTTTGAAGTGCAGCAAAACGGACGTTCCAGGTTTCCTTGGCATGTAGTGTTAACGTTCTCCCCACACCGCATCCGGGAAACACGTATAACTATTGAAGTTTGATTTTAAAGTTTTCATCTCCCACCATCTGCAAGGCAGCTTCACCGCATGGAGAGTCCTATGACGTTTCAAGTCAGCTTACTTGGTTTGCGAAATCTGGGTTCTGCATGCAGCCTAAATCACAGAAATCGCTGTCGGAGGCACTGGACGGCAGTTCACTCATCATGAACCACGTTCGACTGACAGCAAAGGACAGCAGATGCATATTTCGTGGGTTGCAGTCTGCCCGTGACGTCACGGGCCGACTTGACACGTCACTATGAAGCCGCCCTCTCGAAACCGAAACTGAAACTGCTGGTTGAAAGAAGCGGTATTAAAAATATATGCAATGCATCCCCAGGCACCAGGACACTCTTTTTAGGGTTCTCGACACCCGTGCTTTCATTTAGAGCAACAACCCGAAAAATTTTTAAATTCATGTCAGTACTCCTTTAAATGCAAATCCAGAACAGGGCACAAAAAGCATTGCAAGTGAATGGCAAGCAGGTCTCTTGACTATGGTGAACTGGGCAGCCCGATTACTATTTCTTGTTTTCAACAAAATTTTGATATGTGATAGTTAAATGTCTGATGAAATGAATGCATCTTGTCCTTACAAAATACCTCACAGCTTTTCTGGGAAAAAAAAAAGGAGCCTGGGTCTGTCGCTGAAAGTGAAAAGCTATTTCGTTGAGGTTAGTAAATTTTGCAATTTTGAAAGCTCATATCACAAGAACTAAAGCAGTGTACTGAGTAATGGTACTTAAATTGTCACTGAAATAACTTGTTCTAATTTCACACAATCTCAGCTCCTTCTGGCACAAAATAAAACAGGA
The DNA here is from genome assembly GCF_013339695.2 of Rhipicephalus sanguineus. Lineage (NCBI taxonomy): Eukaryota > Metazoa > Arthropoda > Arachnida > Ixodida > Ixodidae > Rhipicephalus > Rhipicephalus sanguineus. The sequence goes on along the minus strand of NC_051176.1, from coordinate 219,144,246 downwards.
ACAATGAACAATGTGCCAATGTTGGCTCGAGGAGAAAACTTTTTTTTAAATTAGGCAACAAGTGGCTTACTAGGATTGCTCATAGATGAACATGCAACTCGAAAGTTTGGTGTGTATTTCTTCAAGCGCTTATTGTAGAAAATGTTGACAAGTATCGGCTACTTGTAAATTAAAGCCCTAAGAGGTCACAAATTTTGGAGTGGCAATATTTGAAGTTTTTTTTTAGCACCACTTAAAAAAATAATCAGTCTTCAGAAAAAGTTCCACAAATGCCTACTTAGCACTGGTAGTTCAAAAGCTACAAAAACATATAGCACCATTTCATGTCTTTTTTTAATGAACAACTAATCATACATTCGAACCTATGTGTTATCCTTCATGCTATTCAAATAAAGCGAAGCCTACATGCACACTTAGGAAAAGTAATCTTCATTTACCATAATAAATCTTACTCAGAACAACGCTTTAGCTCTTGTGACATCCTCCCAAGATCCAATAGCAGCTCAACATTGACATATACAAGAAGTAACAAGAATAGCAGGTGTATGCCTTCGAATTTGCTAATCTCAAGAAAACAAGTTTCCACTTTCAGTGATGCACCCTTTCTTTTGTTTACAGAAAAGCTAGGCCAAAACAAATGTCTTAGGAGAATATATTTATGTAAAAAAAAATTCTATATACAAAAATTTGCCATCAGACATCCAGTTCATTATTATATGAACATAGATATGTAAATGTTAAGAAACCCAGGCAGATGTGCTTGCTCAGTGCAAGGATATGTATAACAAGTTTAAACGATAACATTTACCGCAAGTAAACAAGCAGAGTGCAATAAAGCATGGATGAACAAATCCTCAGAAAGGAAGCCAAGAAAAAACAAAGGCAGTAACAACATTCAAGGCTATCAATAAGAATGCTCCTGAAATCAGTATACATATTATCCACATCAATAGTTAAGTATTGCTACTAACCAGTCTGTCTGAACATGAAAAATCTTTTTTGCGTTTTGGTTCCCAGTTTGCCGGTCTCCCCGCAGCATCTGAACAATGGACAAATTATTATGATAAAATGAAAAAGTAATAATAATAGTAAGCATACACATCTGGCACAACTACGTTTGACTCTGGATCACTACTTGTGCAGGGATATTTGCTTCTGTAAAACACTTCTGCATTAATATATTTTGATAATGATGGCCCTCTAATAAAGCACTTGCAAGGGAACCACATAAACCTCATAGAAACTTTGCGGCTTGCTAATCTTAGACTTGCGTGGATGTTATAATATCTGCTCTGATGCTTGAGACTGCACTCAGAAAATGAACAACCCTTAGGGTATAATCTTGTCTCCCAGAGACAGTCATCAACTTGAGTGCATTTCCATTCTTAAGTACTGTGCAACTAGCATTTTCCCCTTAAGGATGCCATTCACATGTTGGCATGCCATAGCATACCTGACAAGCACCCAGGAGGTTCAGTGTTAAAAGTTCTCTAAATTTTTGTCCTACCTAATCATACCACCTAGAGAGCTTTCCATGAGAGAACCTCTCCACATCTTGCTGACAGCTGTCAGCACTGCACTATAGTTAACCTTAGTCACATTTTTGCTCACTCCTGCCTTCCTTCCTGTTGCCTCGTACATTTAATGGAGGATCCAGCATTCTGGATGAAACTCTTCATACCATTGCTTTCCTTGCAGAGGTGCAAAAACTGACATATGGCAGGAAACAGCTGCAGCAGATGATCCACATTCTGAGGCTGAAGAGCATGCACCAGTGATTTGAAGAAATGTCAGTGTTTGTAGCATTAGTGTTTCCAACATTACAGGTACACAGTTTATTTTGTATACATACTAACAGAGCCTACTGGAGTGATATGCTTGAGCTATTTTCAATGACAGCATATGAGAAGCCCATGAGATGACTTGCATGAGTGACATCACTCACTCATTCCATGTAGAATAGCCAAAAGGGGTAAAAATGTGGTCAGAGACGGCACTCTGATCCTTAAATATTTTTTTTACGAATTAGAGGTCTCACACAGAAAACTTAAAGTTGACCCTTAGAGGACCTCCCATAATGTACTATTGTATTCATGGGCAACCACCAAAATGATTTCAAGGGCCTTTCAACTAAAGGAAATGCTCACAACATTGATAATTAATGTTGGGAGACAAATCTGAAGGGCATACAAACTTTTTACATTAAAAGCTCAAGAGTGTTCAACACTGATAATCTGGCAATTTGATGCAAAAATAAAGAGGGGAAAGTGAAAGTAGCAAAAGATTATGTGAATTTGTACAAAAGTGTACCTATTTGGACCACACTAGCCATAGTTTCTTGTCCACTGCTATATTATTGTGAAAGAGAGTGTAGCAATGAATGTCCAATGTTGCCAGTCTACCACTAATTCAAGGTAAGATGTCACACTTAGGTGTACCTTGAATCTTGATGTGAGGACCTTCTCAAGGACTCAAGTAACATCGTCCAGCCTTTTTTTTATTGTGGTGGGGTTACCTGTGTGGACTGTAATCCACTTGAAATTAAACATTGCTTTAAGGCACAAAAGAAGACACACAAAAACATACACACACACAAAGCACCACTACCAAGTGATTTAATGATCACGATGGGGACAAATACATAAGAATGGACTGACATGTGCAAGTACACTCACCTCCAACGTAAAATGACTCCTTCAAATTGATGGGGATACCTCCATTTCCATGAGACTCTAAATGATGCCATATTCCTGGTGCTGGTTTGCGATAGAAGCCGTGGCCAACAGACACATACACTTGGGCCGGGACAGCCAATGTCTTTAAGATGCGCTCCACCTTGTTTTTGAAGTCAGCTTCGTGGCTCTGGCTCTTAGCCAGACCTCTCTGATTGGTTATGATAACAATCTTGTAGCCTTCTTCTACAAGACTACGTAGGCGTGCCTCAGTTGCCGACAGCAGTATCCTGAAAGATTATTTTCTTTTCTGAACTTATTCTCTGTATATAGGTACTCCAATCTCTCCATGTCAAAGAGATTAGCCGGAAGAAGCTCCACACGGAGTATGAATCTCCACGTATCAAATGAAATGTTCAGTTCATATGATACTTAAATGACCTTATAACAAGGTAAACCAGCATAACCTGCCTGAGTTTAACAAAAGAACACTTGTAAAATCTCAAAGCTCATTCTGCATTCACATGATCGAGATTCTGCTGTTGGAAATATTTTCCTGAACTGCACGCACTTTGAGCGATTGAAATGTCACATTACTCAGTAACATGTTGTGCAAGACGACAGGGCAGCCATAGACATGAAGGAGACGTGTGAAGTAAATATTGTTCTGCTAAAAAAATGAAAGAAACAGTCTTCCTTGAAGCTTTCCTAAAGTGTGCATGCAATTGTGGTCATGGAATTCTAAACTAGTATCTTCAGAAACAGCCTCAAATACAGAAGTGGTCAAATAGCCGAGTACGTGACTTGCGAAAAAATCAAATGTGAAATAAAATTAATGTTCCCAGACCCATACAGGCCCCTTGCAAAAGCAAAATTCCTTAGTGCAGATATGTACAGATTCGGGCAGAAAACAGGTTGTTGGCTATCTTTGATCTGTGTGAAAGGTTCATATTGTTACCAGTGTTTGCAAAGCATTCAGCTGAGAAGCTAGAAGCCATGCACCCTTTGAACACATCATTTTGACACTGCCTTAGTTGTTTAAAATTTAATTGCTGGATTTGGTAGGTCATGAGGAGGGTTACGTGGTATTGGAAGTTTAGTCTGGGCTCGCGGGCTGAACCTTCTTTGTGATCTTTTTCACAAAGAAAGCAGCCTCTGAAATACATGTCAGTATGCATCTTTTGCTACCCAGAAGAACACCAAATGCAACCCAATGAAAGTGCACAGCACTGTGCGCAATTAAAAAAGGAACAAATAATGTTGCAGCACCGTTTTTAGTAGTAATATTTCACTTTTTTACAGAGCTGACACATGCAGCTCCAGGGAAAGGGAAAAAAAAGACAGTAAAAGAAGCTTATGCATGGACCTACAAAACCGAATGAGAGAGATAGACAGAGAGAGAAAGCAATCTTACCGCCAATCAGCAGAGTTAACGGGAAACACCTTGCCAGACTTGGTAGTGATTAGAGTTCCATCAAGGTCAAATGCCGCAATCTATATACATGAAAGGATCACAGCCTTACTGATTAATTCACAGCATCACATACTATATGAAGCAATGACAAAAACACATGCACAACACATTTGTGGGCTTGCACATGATGAAAATGACCCTTGTCAGATAACTGGGACTCTCTCCCTCTTTTTTTCACCTGTGTTCTCTTCTTTTCATAGCAGGATGCAATAGTGAATGATTAATTTGTCAGGGTGTCAAAAAAGAAGAAATCCTTAATTTAGCTGAATATGAAACCAAGAAAAGAAAACCTTCCTATGTTGAGTTAAACACCAAATATTAAGGTCATGTCAGTATGGAGTACGCACAGTGATAAAATATTAATGAGAACTAACAGACAATAATGCCAAAGAAAGTATAGGGGATGTTATTCGTTGTAATTAGGATAAAGTGTGAAGAAAGTAAAGTGGACGAAAAGATAACTTGCCGCCGGCAGGGACTGACTGGCGCTGACTAACACTCCTAGGTTTAAGGGGAGACGCTCCTCGAAACAACTTTTTTTTAATTTTTTGTAATAGAGACTTGAAAATTCTGTTATATGTATAGTTTTTCATGCAGATTTCAAATATGTCATTACTTTCCATGTAGCTGCTACAGTTGTTGAGTTATGTCATACACAATAGAAAAATGTTACACTTTTTGCGGGAACTCTTTTATGTACTAAACTTTCAGTAAAATCATTGGGTTGAATCTTATTAGACTCTTTGTAGACTGTAGAGTGCTAATATCTATCCAGATATTCCACATAGATAATGGAACTAATAAAAAAAATTGTACTCTGTAACTGATTATTTTCAGTCTCCTTTGAAACAGTAACCGAATGTTTTCACAAGTAATGCTGATAGATATTGCAATTTCAAGTAGATATTTGCATTCTACATGTCTTGAAGAATACGTGTGCCAAGTTTCGTTACTATACAATAAATATAAGTTTATAAAAGGCTGCCCGCAAAACGTGAAATTGTCGAAAAAAATGAAAATGAGAAAAACAAGTTTGAAAGTTTGAAACGTTGGCATTTATCAGAAAAAACACTATTTACATCAAATTGGGCCACAATCCGCCTCCACGTGTGCGTGGACGAAAGTGTAGACTCGGGGCAATCGGAATTTTCACAACACAGTTCGAGGAATGCCGAAAGTCTGCGCTTTCCAGCCGCCTCTCGGACGCCGAGCTTCCGTTCGCGGCAAGGGTGGCATGCCGAACCCGCCACAAGTGCCGTGAGCGCGCCGATTTCGCAAAGCATCGTGTTGACAGTAGGAGCACCTACAAGTCTAGGCTCACTCTCAAAGAATCCAATCTTCTTTTGGGATGCACTGATAAATTCCACCGCAGCGTCAATTTCACAACCACTGTCGCGGGGTTCGGTATCGGCGTTAGGCCTATCCGATATCGGAGCGTCGGGGGCATCGTCCATCGCTGTCGCTTTGGGAAGCGTCCGACGCCGTTTCCCTCGATACTTGTGGCGAGTCCTGAACTTTCGAACATCAGAACTGCGCTTTTTAGGGCTTGCCATGGCACGAAAATACAGAAGAAACGCAGAACAACTCGGTCGCGGCGTTTGAGGCTTCGTTCTTTTGCCGGGGAGATGGGAGGGAGGAGAGGTGGAGCGCGCCGCCGTCCAATGGCGGCCTCGCGCTGCGTGCCGCGAAATTCAAAACGCTCGACGTACGCGTTGTTTTTCTCGTTTTTTCTTTATTCTGCGTGAAGATACGAGACTAACCCCTGGTGTATTGTGGAGAAGACAGCTTTACGCTGCATGCGGGCAGGATTGCAATGGCGGGCACCGCGTCATTTTCGCAACAGAAGGACGCAAACTACACCATTTTTTCGCGATTTTTGCGCATTTCTCGCGTCACCGCTTCTCACTTGGAAGCCTTTTAGATAATTTTCTCGTGCGAATTTGAGCTTGATATTTTCAGAAATAAAAGATTATAGTCCAAGGATGACAATACAGCCGGAAAAAAAAACCCAGATTTTTTTCGGAAAACCGCGACTTTTCGACCCGCGTCTCCCCTTAAATGGACATATATACCCCATAAAGTGGACGGGACGATGACCGCCATCGGACGCGTTATTCAAAGGTCGCAAATTCGGTCCCTGCCGGCGGCAAGTTATCTTTTTGCCCACTTTACTTTCTTCACACTTTATCCTAATTACAACAAATAACGTCCCCTATACTTTCTTTGGCATTATTGTCTGTTACTTCTCATTAATATTGTGTCTAACTAAGAAACGAGCCCTTAAAAGTCATATTCTTTCCTTCATACACAGCGATAAAAACATTCGAATATGGCAAAACAATTCTTTGGAGGAAAGTATCATGAAAGAAAAAAAAAAGAAACGTCATTCACCTGCGAGCAGTACAACGCTACAAAGGAAACCCACACGAGGTCAGTTTCACAGTTAAAAAAAAAAAGCCCTGATGTGGGTATTGGGCCCAGGACAAACACCTGCCCCGAACAATATTAATGAGAACTAACAGACAATAATGCATTATTGCATTACTGTCTGTTAGTTCTCATTAATATTGTGTCTAACTAAGAAACGAGCCCTTAAAATACATTCTTTCCTTCTGTCTGGAACAGTAACTCAGCTAATCAGATGGCTAGGAGACTGCAGGATGAGTGAACTAATCAAAGCATAGGGACAGTAAAGATGGCAAATCAGTTCTGAAGAAATCGGGAGAAGTTTCACGGAAGAAAAAAGTTATCTTCCAGTTTCGTGCTAATCTTGGGAGGACAATTTTTGCCTTTCAGCAGAGGCTTATGTTACATTATTGGATACATGCACGTAATGCTGTTCACAACTGAGGAGCTTGAAAATTATAATATCTTTCAGCTATCTGGTACACCATTTCAACAACCAATAAATCAAGAGGACAAAACATCACCATGTGCACGTATTGTGTTGGATTTGTCGAAAGAGCGAACTGCTATTTCGTATCACAAACTACACTAGAGGTGTTTAAATAAACGCATTCAAAGAATGCCTAGAAAAATTTCTAAAAAGTAATTAAATATCACTTGGCAGGCAATATACAACAGCAAGTCTTTTGTAGTTATTTCTAATATAGTTGAAACTCAATCTAACAAACCTCGATCTTATGAAGTTCCCGATCTAACAAAGAAATTTTCCAGTCCCCAGCTGGTACCCGTAGAAATCAGTGTTGTTATTAACCCAAATTAACAAAACTAAACTGACTTCACAGCCGATTTAACAAAGGTTCTCCTGAAATAAACCAGAGAAAAAAAGAAGTGATTTCTTCCTAATTTTGACATAGATGGGACAAAATTCAAGCATGTGCTCTACAGTCATCGTGTTAAAACATATAGCCACCCTAGTCAGGACCACAGTGTTAGTTTGACAGGGCTACACGGAACAACGGGTTCAACAGTCGGCAGCGCTCTTACATACTAGATGGCGCTAGGGGCGGCAGTGGTTTACTCTCTGCAAATGCTCCTATCGAACACTATGGCGGTTGCTTTTGGTTTATGGGTTTTGTATATGGGTTTATGCAAGAGATGGTGCTGACGGTCTCCTTGCAACTTTCTTGCTCGGCCTGCTTGCACAATCACCGCGTGCGTTTTCAAATTGGCAGCCTATCATAGCTTCACATGAACGTCTACCCAACCTGCATCGCCCGGCCGCCCTCATGGACATTTCACACATGCAGTTGTGAGTTAGAGGCAAATACAATGCCGTGGTAGTTTGAGTGTTACTACATTACAATTTTAGGTTTTGAAGGATGGAAAAATTCCTTTCTCGATTTTATGAATTTCCTGATTTAACGAAATAATTCAAACGTGGGCATCACTTCGTTAACTCGAGTTTCAACTGTAGTATAAAACATTTATGATATGATCAGTTTCTACACAATACTGAGATACTTGCTCACAATGCTTGGAGATGTCAATAAAGAGAACAACTCCACCCTCACTCCGAATTCTTTGACAACTGTGTAGAAAATTTCATAACCTACAAGATTCAACATGTCACAGGCATAGTAACACTATGTGACAGCCATTATAAATATATAAAAATGGAAGTATCTGATGTTGTTGTGTTTCCCATATGCAGAGCAGACACTGATACGCAAGACCGAGCTGAAGCGCAGACAGTGAAGGTGAATACACTCACGCAAAACAAACTCATGGGAGTTTGCGGTCACTAGTTGAGGTTGCGTTAAAGGCCTGTTGCTGTTATCTTTACCAGGCTTCCTCATAAGCAATCTCGATGGCAATGGATGAATCAGACTTGCTTGGCAAATAATTTTGCCATCAAATGTACACTATGATTTCAAGTACTACTCCTGTCTTATTTCCAGAGTCATGCCATGTGGCTTCTTTAAAGCTGGAAGGAAGTGCTGAAAAAATAATTTTGGGGTTTCAAGTGCCAAAACCACAATCTGATTACAAGGCACACCGTATAGTGGGACAATCCGAATTGCTTTTGGCTGCCTGGCATTTGATTACGTACATCCACACCACAGTGCACAGGCTTTTTTGCTTCTCACCCCCACTGAAGTGCAGCCATAGCGGCCAGGACTTGACCACGCGACCTCGTGCTTGACGGCACTACGCCGTAACTGCTAAGCACCATGACAAAGGCGCTACTTTATGTATAATGGTGCACCAGTGTTGCCATTGGTGACTCAAGTTAGTTTCAACCACTTTAGAACCAAGTCATGCTTATCAGAAGACATGAGATGCACAACTGTATTGCTTTTTTGAGGGCTAAAAGTCAGTACACACTGAAAGCATTCAACATACCTTTCACAGGTTTGTTCATTGATCATATATAAATTTTAGCAAGAATAATCTCAACATTCTCATACTCTGCATCCGCAACACTCCCCCCGAAAGTTAGCATTCCTTGAACACTGTTAGATGTGAATAAGACAATTATTTCACAAAGGTTTTCATAGAAAACCATCGCCTTACAATGAAAATTCGTAAATAAAAGGATGTCTCTGCAACGTGTTGAACTATTAAGAAGCCTCAACAAAACATGTTGCGGGGCTAGTTGATACATTCTTACTTAAAATATTCCAGCACCACTTTTGATGAGGACACGACAGAGAGGTGCACGACAGGACAGGTGCTGACCAAGTCAGTGACCATTTTGTCATGCGAGAAGTGCATAACAAAATGGGCACTGACTTTGTCAGCACCTGTCCTGTCATGCACTTCTCTGTCGTGTCCTCGTCAAAAGTGGCTGTGTACAGTTAGTAATTAGGAATAATACTGCAGCTAATTTTGCAAAGGACGGTTAGAGATCTAACTGACATTTAGAAATAAAATAAGTATGCCACATTAGATAAAATTTTATAGTTTGGGTTGGTTATTAGTCGGGCATCACACAGAGTCGATTTTTAATTATTGCACTGCAAAGAAACAGCGACGAAAACAGGCATTTCCAAAGTAGCTGTTTACAGTAAGTCGAGCCGGCGTGCGTTGCACAAATAAGGCTAGACCATATTCATCTGACTTACCTTGGGTTTGTGTTCAAGTTTTTCTGAATTAAGCATCAAAACATTATGCTCTGTCAAGTCTGTCCATCCACTCTTGCTTTGGTGCGCCACAGGACTTGCATGATGACGTGAAACATTAGTTTCACTTTGTTGCGTCAACTTTTCGGAGGTGTGACGCTTTCTGTAGCTATTCTGCATGTGTTTCAACTTGCGAGATACTTCTTCCACATGCTCGTCATGTTCATCATGTGTGTCGGACGAGACATCTGCAAAATATTAAAAATAATTACACACGGCTACGTTATGTAACGGAGGTTTCCACGTACGCTTCTTCGATAGTGGCATGTCCTCGTCATCAGATTTACGCTTCAAGGGGCGCTTTTCGTCACAACTGGGAAAATCGGCCGCTGCAGCAGCCGACGATGGTGTGTCAAGACTAGAAAACTTCTCGAACACAACCACGTAAGGCAGTTCCTCCGCAAGCAATTCCAGTAGATCACCGTCACACACCGTCACCGTCTCTCCTACTGCAAGGCGCCGGCCAGACACCCGGCATGGGTTTTCTCCAAGCTGCGTTAGCTGAACCGTGCCTTTGCTGAAATCCGCTCGTAGTCTGACTGAAATCGAGAAACGCAAAGTCGTACTTCCTCGTTCATACAAGACTGTAAAAGCGATCTCTTCCTGTTGCACTTTTTTGCGATAACATCCTCCACACGCTCACCTTGACATCTGGAGCAGCGCTTGTTCCGAATTTGAGTGCTGCGACTTCTGCCAACAACGGTGTCTTGGTTATGCGGCAGGTCAATGTCAGGCAAGGATGATGACTGGTGCCGAAGTCTACAGTTTGAGTAACGCATATTTAATGCTTAAGACGTTAAAATGAAAGCAAGCGCACTTTACCGCGGCCGCTTCGTGCGCGCCGAATAAGCCGCATAGTAGCATAGCCGCACCTACGTAATCCATAGATGTTCTCTGCGCCGGTCGGCTCGGTTACTTTATCTGCTGCCGACAAACTTTCTGTAGCAAATGCGATACGATGAATGTTTAAGAATGAACTGAACGGACGTTCAGTCGGCCAATCGGTCATTTGCGATTCACGTGGTATTCGTGATTTCAAGAACTGCTGCGCTTTACCGTTCGTTTAAAAATGTGAAGGGAAAATGCAGGCAAACTTCCTGGCTATTAGCGCTGTTAGGACGTGATGTCCTACAGCGACAGAGCAGCAGAAAATTTTTGCGAGCCAAGGCAACTGACGACGCTACAACAAATGAACTAATCTGCAATGAAGGCACACGTGTCCGCGCGACGTGACCCTCGAGCATGATCCGAATTCAGTTTCCTACAACTTTTTCCAATATCCAGGTATCCGAATATTTTCCGTCTCACCAGCTTGTGTACCAACATTGAAACTTGCACAGTGCTGGCGAAAGCCAACGCCAATTTTACTCGTGGCAGGCAATTTGAAAGAAAAAAAAAAGGCATCCCCCCAAAAATTGCAGCACACGCTGTACATCTCCAACGAAAGGCCCTAGATGCGAACACAGAAGACCTGCTCCACATTGGCACTCTTGCAATTCCCTGAAGGCCTTAGTAGGTCTCTGGTGTTACACTGTGGCTGCTCTTCTGAAGCACATGCTTCAGACGCTGCACATGCTTTAAACTGCGCGGTGAATTCGTGCAAAAAAAAAGAAATGCAGGTGAACCTGTTTAAACAGGCCATTTGCATCTGCCAACATGATGCAAAAACACACTACAGCATGCTAAGGAGAGGCATAAACAAGCATTCACAAGCCATCAGAGATCACTGAACTGAATAACGCCATGTATCTTTACCGATGGCCTCACACATCAAATACAAAATGTATTCGATGCTACATATCTAGGGCAGTGTTCCTGAATGTGTACAAAAAGAGCAACAGCAATGGACATGTGCATCTGGGTCTGGGGTAGGTCAGCATGCAGTATTAGCACACAAAAAATTGAATGAAGTATACTCTCAGTGAGCCTCCTTCATCTGAAGAGCTTGTGAAATTCACTAAAACAATTTTATTGTCTGGACAACAAAATGCGATATATAAGCTCCAATGGCCCAGTGCAAGCACCACTAATATCAGTCTGTGATACAATTTAACAAAGCGTAATGTCACAATATAATCTCAGTGAAGATAGACTGAGTGTAAAATTTTCACATTCTTGCTATTTCATTACAATGTTTTGACAACGATGCCGCTGAGCACTGGATCCAGCCAGTGGGCAGCTAAAGAGGGCAACTTATACATGTGAGAAATAATGCTATAGCACCATATTCCTTACACAACCATACTTCAAAAATTAAAATTTGTACACATGCCTGTTCTCAAGAATAGGAGTTTCTGACGTGAAAAATTACAAAAATTTACTTTATAAGTACTTTAACATGCAGTCATCACTACATGTAACCATAACAGTGCAACATAGTAAAAATGGCATTTGTGGTATACTTAATATATATATATTAAGGCAGGCACGTAAGAATATTCACTTGAACAGTAATACCATGGCTTCTTGTTCAAGCAGTGTATTTTATGTAAGAGCAGCATTACAATCCTGAGTTTAAACAGTGCTTCACAAGACACCAGAGAAAGTGCTGCACTTTGAGATCAGCACCTCGAAAATAACTAGTATCTGCTGTGTTTTTTCCAAGACAAGTCACACCTTGGGTATTTAGTACCATGTGCCTTTACAAAGAAAGAACACATGTAATGCCTTAAGTAGCAAAACACAAATCACCAAAGTAATCTCAAGTACAGTGACACTCAACCTGTTGTGCCACAGAAGCACTGGTGGTATTGGCTATTCGCTCTGTGTCACACAGGTACAGAGTACACAGAGCATATATTGTGAGCCACAGCCACCACTCAATGCCATCCCGGAGTGTCACAGGCCGAGCGTGCAACCTACAAAAGCACCAACAAGCATTGTGGGGGCATAACAAGGCTAGCAGGAGCTGAGGTGTAGACCACAGGTGCATCTTTTCTAAGCCACAGTCCTCGTGTCATTCAGTCCAGCACACTGTAATCACTTGTACTCGTACGGTGGAGGTGGCTCCTGGGGCATGCTGCCATATGGGTAGCCAAGGAATCCCGGTGGAGGTGGCTGGCTCTGGGAGGGTGCTGGCGGCTGGCTGTAAGGTGGACTGTAAGGTGGATGCACAGGCTGAGTCATAGGTACTGGTCGTGCACCTGCTACAGCGGGTCCATATGGAACAGGGCCTGGAGTGTGAAAGGGGTCAACCGGGACGGCTGTCGTGGATGCCAACATGGCTTCCCTGCGCCGGCACTCTCGGCAAAAGCAAGCACAGATGGCTATAAACACAGCAAAGCACACCAGGGGTCCAAGAAGTGAAATTTGCCCTCCCAGGTTATCTGCAACAAACAGAAGTTTTTTTATCGCAACTTCATAAGGCACATTTCAGGTCATAACTTTCCACGCGAGAAAGTGCCATGAAGCTGTCAGGGTGATTAGATGAGTTTGAGACAAAAACACTAGAATTCACAAAACAAGGCCAAATGGCATAACAATAAAAGTTGTTTGTACATCTACCAACACAGTTCGTATTACCAGGGTTCTCCGATTATGCAGTCTTTTTGAACAGTTAATCGAGGTTAAGCTAATAATCGCAAGGCACTTAACACTTATTTGATTTAAGTAGTGACAGCTCTACATTTTTATGGCAGTGTTTTGCAAGTGTGTAGTTCACATACACCTAATCATGTACCGAATGAATATAGTATGTTTGGCATGTATTCATTGATGAAAAGAAATACTCCAATGCTACTACATTACTGTGACGTCATGTATTTCAAAGCATTTTTTTTTATTATTCGGGCCACAATGGCTCAATAAATGTTCCCACAATATGCCATGTTAGCTTTGCTAATGCAAGTGAAATTTTTCTCTTTAGTGGCCCTTTAAAGATACAAAACTGTCGAACATCACTGATGGTTTGAAAGACATTATGCGACATCTGAGAATGCTACGAGAACACTTCCTGATCCCGGTGCTACTACAAATTCAGAGAAGGTCACCTATGATAAGGTTTCAGGTTCAGCGTACTGCGCTAAAAAGTGTCTTTTCAGAACAACAATAAACTTTTAACTTAAGATTCCTCTTCCATCTAACTTCCAATTCACTGCTAAATATAGGTGCATTCTTGGAAACATTTCGGCGCGCGCACCAAAGACGGAAACGAAAGGCGAGAAGACAAACGGGCGCGAACTCACAACTAAGTTTATTGAAGGAAGTACACGAAATATATAACCCATATATATAAATATATAGGTGCATATAATAAATCTGAGTTTACAATCCATTACAACCACGAAAAATTCTTGATGGCTTTTAAAACTTTTGGGAAAAGAGAATATGACTTCGAACTAACTGCAGTCTGAACATCATATGCAACACTTGCTCAGTTCATTAAAAGCAAATGTAGCTCAAGTGTAAGTCACAGTTTGAGAATGAAATCTAGTACTATCACTAAACTGCATATCTGCTCCAACATTCGATCTAGCCGGGAAGCAAGCAAATGTCAACAAAAGGCTGAAATAGAAACTTCAAACACTGAAGAATGTGTTAACACATTCACTGCACTGTGGGTCACCGATGGGTTATGGCCTGAGCACCTTCTACACAGCAGCAAAGTTACGTGTAGTAAATGACTGCGGTTGTGATAACTGAAAAACGTTTGAGTGCAGAGGTATAATTTTTATTGCGTGAGGTCACAAATAACTAGTCGAAAATCTGGCTAAGGTGAGATGTTGAAACCCACTGGTGACAACACACTTAATGAAAACAGTTGAATTCTATGTGCAGTGTGACCCACTGGTGACTCATGCAAGCTATATTGCTCCTAGGCTATGATTTCAAACTGAGGCTTTCGTGTCTTTTATATAATTACACAAGGGTTGGCACTGATAAAACACGCGAGCGCAAGGTGGTGGAAGCATTTGTCAATAGTGTTTCAGTCACACTTCTGCTGCAGTTCTCACTGGTTACCAGGGGCGTAGCCAGAAGTTTTTTTCGGGGGGGGTTCAACCATACTTAATGTATGTTCGTGCGTGCGTTTGTATGTGTGCGTGTATATATACGCAAGCAAAACTGAAAAATTTCGGGGGGGGGGGGGTTTGAACCCCCCCAACCCCCCCCTTGGCTACGCCCCTGCTGGTTACTTTAGTATATGCCATGTTTCCGTTCCTCTCGGACATTTTGCTGTACCTTTGCTTTTACAAAGCAAAAAAAAAAGCGCATTGAAGAGCAAACAAACAATTTTCGTTTTGGCAGGAAAGAGTCACTGGTAGCTTGTGATGGCAGGTGGTCGAGTCAAGTCCATCAGATTATGGAGTCAAGCTCCACATGAAGTGCACTAAGGAAGGACAAACAATGAAAGTCTACTTTAATGCTGGAAAGCCTGATCATGGTATGTGTGCATGAAACTTTGCCTGCTAAAATGTATTACGTTTACCTGCGGCACAGTTCAGTCCAAAGGGAAAGGGCTGCCGAAAGGTGTAACAGAAGCAAAGGTTACTGAAGGCAGTGCTATCAGACTTGAATCAGAAGATGGGGTAAAGGTGCCAAAGTGGATTTTCATAAGGCCCATTGTGATGCTCATGTCTGTAAACGAATGACACCATTTTGATCGACACCAAAAAAGAGGAGGGACCCCAGTTGGAGCATCAAGAAACCTCAAGCTGTTCTCTACTATAATGCAGCAAAGAAAGGCACAGTTCAGTTCTAGTTCCAGCCTTGAAGAAGACAAGTCCACTTGTCGAAGCGTCGGCTCGAGCACCCACCCCCTGTTTGCAGATTTTTTCATAGCAAAGAAAGGTGTAGACTATGGTGAATAAGTGTTATCATATTACAGCTGCCTTCAAAAAGGAGTGAAGTTGTACCGAAAGGTAGCTGTAGGGCTGATTACAGGTAGCACCATGGTCAATATATGGAACATTTGTTGCACAGTTGAAGGAAAATGTACGGCCATTCTAATATTCATAGAACAAGTGGCTCATTTCCTATTCGGCATTTGTCCAAAAAGCAGCAAGGATGCATGTGGGAAGAAGCACACTCATGTGCTCAGAAAGACTGACTGGACAGAATGCAATAGTCGACGGCGCTGCACTGGCTGCTATGAGTCCATCAAAACCAGCTGTAACCCGAATGATACCAGAGCAAAGGCGAAGGAAATGACCACCTTCTGCGGAGGCTGCCCTGGCAAACCGCTCGTGTGCTTATCATGTTTAAATTCTGGACATAAGTGAAAACTGTGAAGTGACCAAACATGAGCAATAATCTGAGTATGATTTTTAGGTGAACATTCGAGTATCAATTGCTTTTATTTTCATAGAAATGTTATATAAACACTCTCTATAATAGAAATTTATTTGTCTATCTGTTTTCTGATAGTCCAGCACCCTGAAACAATGGGATAAATGCCAAAGGTAGCTTAACATCTTTCAAATGAGTGTACCAAGACTGCCAAGAACGGTGGCAGTCTTGGTACACCACATATCTGACGACTGAGAAAACTGGAGAACAGCGTCATCCACAGGTGAATAACGATGCATGTAGGGGATATAATGTATGGCTGACCAGTGGGCCACAATGCATGCATCGCGCCGCAAATGGGGACCTAAATAAATGGTGCCACAGCAAGCATGTCAAAAGAGTGTGGCTGAAAAATAAATTACTTAATGAAGGTCTGCAACAATCTTGCTTGCAGCACACAAATTTAAACTTTTACAATTCACAACAATGCTATTCAAAGAAAAAGAAATTGTGCATGACCACGAAATTGAATTTTTCCACGAGATAACTGCAAAGAAAATAATACAGTGGCTGATAAAAAAAGAGGTCCCCAGCGAAAACAAAACATTGACCCTGTACAAATAGCAGCAGAAGCACTTGCCAGTAACTTGTAATAATCAGAGAAGGGTTTTTCAAAGAGTGCACAAAATTAAGTATTTAAGCCAATAAGCAACAAGTCAATGACATAGAAAATAGGGCTGGTGTTTTTATTCAAACAAAACCTGGAGTACCGCACTACTTCGTTAGAGCAGAAGAGCGCAGATAGTAGCGTTAATTTCAACAGTAGAGTAAAATATACACAGGCGTATTGCACATAAGGGCATAAAATCCTTGTAAAGCCCGGCACTGGGGTAGTAAAGGCAAGTCAAAAGAGGAGCATAGCTAAGCAAGTTATGCATAGCTGTAGCACCACTGCATTCATTGAGCATTGCTTGACACAAAGGGAGTGCAAATTAGGCAAATAAATAATTCGCAACCTACCTTCATATATGTGTGCATGGACGGGTGTCCATACAAAAAAAAAGTTAGCCACAGCAGGCAACCAAGCCCCGAAGCTCATGACGTCCCTTCGCACAGGTGCCTGCGAGCACGTTAGAAACATCGTCACCTGTAGCACAGTCACAGTGTGCAGTTCGCACGGATTCCTCTCGATACGTCGTGCAATGCAGACCTGTCAAGACACTGCATGGGAACGCGGTTGACCTTGATGTGAAGGCTAGCGTAAACAATTTGATCAGCGCCGACTTCTTTTTTTCCTGCCCGACAGCTATGCTAAGGACGTCTCTAGAGAGGCGTGCGTGGCCGATGGCAAGTAGACGTGATCGTCATGAGCTACCAGCAAGCAACAGAAAAACATGCTACGCGTCTCTCAGTGTTGAGTTTTGTTGATCTCAGTTCATCGACTGGTGTGATCAAGTACCGTGCCGCAAACTGGTGAACTTCTGATGCCAGTAATGTGTGCGAGCCAAAGAAACAACAAACTGAGCTTACCTGCGCAACTAGCCCTCGGTAGTATCCCGCTGTTGGTCACGTCTACTTTCAATCAGGCCCAGGCCCTGTGCGGGCGTTCTGGGTACGCGACTATTTGAGTGCGTCAAGTGTCCACGCTTTTCCAAACCACGCCAAATAGTGCAAAATACTGTAACGGGCGGCCAGTATACAAGACGAACGAAGGCGCTAACAGTGCAGACAGCGCATACGCGCAACGGGTCCCTCCGCCTCACACTCGCTTTTTCCCCTCCTTGCCCCTCCTCGAGATTTCTCGCGCAGCTGAGACACGCGGGTTGCCAGAGCGTTCCTGATATGCTGTCGCCGGCGGCGGCAGGTACTGAATTCATGGTAAATGCTGAATCTTCCGAGCCAAACCTGTGGCCAAACCTTGACGTTAAGTATTCTAGTTCACTTTACTTGAACAGACCAGAGAAAATAGTGTGATTAATGGTTGCAGTTGCCTCATCGCATTTGCGGCATTCAAAAAATGGCTTCCAATGGTGCAAGTTTCTCCTAAAGGCTTTTTTTTTTTTTTAACGAACACACGATGACAGGCGTAATTTCACTGTATGCATGACGTTTTTTATTCATGCAATGGCAGAACTGCATGCATGATCACTCTTTTTGCGACGTGGATCACGCTGTCAAGTCCACCACATGTTCCCCGATTGTTGGTTGACTCGCAGTTTCTGAGGTGGTCTGGGAAGTTCACCCCCTTGAAACATTTACATTTTGTGCGTGTATCAGGCCCGTAACCAAAGGCAGAGGCGGGGGGCGGGATCTCACTAAATATAAATAATGAAAATGATGTTTTTCTCAAATAGTCAAGACCTTCAGCAAGTACCCGTCCCCCCGCAAAAAATTCCTGGCTACGGGCCTGGCTTGCATGCATAGGAACCCCGCCCCCTCTCCTGGAAAAAAAATTTGTTTACGCAGGTACAAAAGCCGTTCCCACCATGGAATGTTAATGAACATTCTTTTGCGCATCCCACACATTTTGGTTGCCTGTGGACGCGAAGCTTCGTGACGGTGCAGATGGAATGCAAGCGCGGGTGGGTCTTGCACCAATCTGAAAATTGCACAGCAAGCCCTTTCGTTCTCCAAGTTTATGTTTGTCGCACTTTGTCGCACGTCTTTTCTTGGCATCGATGTTGTAAATTCACATAGCTGCACCTGATCGAGTCACGGCACTACAGTGGATCATCTGCCACCTACGCCTTCGGTTGCACTGCCATGGCACAGGGCAATGCCCTAATGGGACTGCGGCCGAGGCAGCATCTACATCACTATGCAACAATGTTCCTTGTTCCCACGAGATATGGTATAAAGTTGGCAAACCGCCGCACCACGGACCAACGCCTCCACAAGCGTTGCGGAACCATATCTCTTGGGAGGCAGCACGCTCGGAGCAGTGGGAGGCACAACTTGGCAGCTCGGACCCACGGCGCAAGCCAGTGGGGCCCTGGACTTGGGGGCCCAACCAACAGGCTCCTGAGTACCCCCTTTTCTACCCATTCCCTCAAAATAAAGTTTTGTTCTTCTTCTTCTTCCTTGTGCAGCTCACTTTACCCATGCTTGTGCCCACTGCAACTCTACGCCCAGTAAGTTTGTTTGTTGCCTCCGCGATTCGCAACCTACGGTGCGTTCGGTGCGTTGGTGGCATAGAGTTTCTTACAAGAAACGTAATGAAACCAATGAAACTCTATGGTTGGTGCTAGCTAGGGCACTGGAGCGGAGCTTATGGTTGAGGAATATGTGGCCATGTGGCGCTGCCGGCGCTGCCTTCAGCCCGTTCATGCCGTTCAAGCCAGATGTAGACAAGTCAAGATTGCTGATTTATTTGTTGATTTCGTTATGATTTCATTCTAGCTGGTTGAAAGCAAGAGAAACTGACAGTTCTGGGTGTGATGGACATGCCGTTCATCTTGTTCTTTGGCGTAGCGAGTGAGCTTAGTCGCGAAAAATGAAGGGAATGACACTCTCGCTCCTCTCTGGCTTCCTTGCTGCCCTCGCTTCCCTCTGCGGGAAGTTTTCGATGGCTGGTGGAGAAACTTCCAGTGTTTGTCAAGTTGTCTTCTCGCATTGGGTGTCTGGCCCATCAGCTCATTACATCTGCGAAAATGTGAGTTTGGGTTCTTCCGTGAGCAATAAAGTGAAAGTGCTTAAACAGACATATTCTGCTTTGCAGCTCATCACGGTGATACGAGTTGTATTTTTCTTCCTAATGATCGCCTGCAATGCTGTCATGTGGACAGTATTTACAAAGGCATTGCGTCTTTGCACAACCACCTTGGAGGCTGCAGTGACCAACACGGCGTCTAACTTTTTCTTCACAGTAAGTTTCGTTCTCTATGTAATACCTAAGCAGGTGTTCCGGCCCCCGTATGATACCCCAGACACACGATTCATTCGGATCAACTCCGACCGCGATCGAAAGTGTCCCACCTTTTTTTTTTGTTGTTGTTTAGATCGAGAAATTTTCCAAAATAAATGCATGCTGCCTTGTTTGATGCAAAAAAAAAAAGAATGCCTCCACAAAAAGCAAGCATGGAAAATGAATACAATTAATGGAGGCAATAATGTTAGTATGCAGCGGTGAGTTGTTATACCTACATATCTTGTACGAAAATATAGCCAACTTGAAAATTCTCGCTTGGAGCTGGTTGGGTGCATATTAGTTTTCGCTGTAATATTAGGTCTTCACATATGTTGGTTTAAAGGTATGCCTTATGGTGATCATAAAAGCAGCTCCTAGACACCACCGTTTCTGCTTTTCTTCTTTACCTCTACCTTGCTTCAGCCAGAAGGCTGTCATATTGCAATACATGCAGCTGCCGCAGTGGCCTAGTGGTTATGGTGCTCACCTGCTGACCCAAAAGACGTGGGTTCGATCCTGGCTGCGGCGGTCGCATTTCGATAGGAGATGAAATGCTAGAGGTCTGTGTACTGTGCGATGTCAGTGCACATTAAAAAACCCCAGGTGGTCGAAATTGTCTGAAGCCCTCCACTATGGCACCTCTCACAGCATGAGTCACTTTGGAACATTAAACCCTATAAACTAGCCAACCACCAGCAATACATGCACTTTATTTGCATACTTCATATGTGCAGATGTTCACCTCAGCCTGTATGTGACAGGCAATATTGCCAATTTTAAACTCGCTTAAGAAACAGAAAGTTGAAGAATCTTGCCAAAGGTAGCAAATCATACTTAAGGAAATGAGCTTGCATTTCCAAAGTTTGCTTAATAGGTCTCCTTTATTCTTGCTCCTGAAAGCATACCTGGCAGACTGCGTCATTGAACATTTTAGAATTGTTTCATAGTGATGTAGAAAATCCTGTCGTTTGATTTGTTACTGTGGATAAGGGCTTTATCTACCGACACCTTCACGAGACTAAACAGGGCAATGGAAGCTATGTCGTCCCATGCACTAAAAAAAAAAGTTTGGGGTTGTACCTTTAGTCGGTATAGTAACATATTATTTTTCAAGGACTTTGTGATGTCATGTGCTGCCTTATTGTTATAAAAGGTCTCGTACCACCAAAAAAAGATAATTTATCTTTGGAAAGATTTCATAGGCAAGGTCTGGGTGGAAAGGGCAGGAATGCTAATTAAAGGAGTACCGACACGATTTTGAGGCACCACAAAAGGGACATTTTTAGTTTCCATGATGTGCACTATCAATGCTCTCCACCCACCGGAGCCAGACAACACATATAAAATATTTTACTTTGATTTTAAAGTTTTTTGTCGCCCAGCATTTGCAAGCCAGCCCCACCACAATGGACATTATCACGACAAGTCAACACAGTCCACTTGGTTTGCGAAATCTGCGTCCTGCATGCAGCCTAAATCGCAGAAATTGCTGTCAGTCTCTCTGTATGACAATTCACTCGTCGTTATTTTCGTGAGCCACATGCAACTGACAGCAAACTGACAGCTGTTGCTAGTATGTCATGAGTTGCAGTTTTCCCGTGACGACAGACTAGTGTTGACACGTCACTGCGAAGCCGCCCCCTCGATATCGAAACTGAAATTGCTGTGTTAAGGTAGTGGTATTAAAAATATTCAATGCATTGCCAATCATTACGACACTCTTTTTAGGGTTCTCGACACCCGCTTTTTTATTGAGAGCAGCAACCCAAAAATATTTAAAATTTGGGTCAGTGCTCCTTTAAGGAAGACCTCTTCCAAGAGGGTAATGTTCTAGCCCTTACCTGAGCATTGCCATGGCAACTATACACAATAGTGTATTTCAGATTTGTCCTGTGTACTTCACCTATTGAGAGCATTTTCAAACAAAGTGACATTATGATAGTTGTCAATATTTTTATGGCATGCAGTTGACAGTCTTTCTATACAAAAATTGGCATCATCGACATTGTCAATATGTCTTACTTTGTAGAACTTCTCCAGCATGATAAATGCATTTAAGCACGACCTGAGCAATAAGTGTTTTTCCTTAGATGGCAACTAAGCAGATTTGAAATATCTGTACTTTGTTTGGTACCACTAAAGCTCAGAACAGAAATGTCAGTCCCTCCTTGTAAGCACGCTTTCTGATAGATGCCCTGACTTTTTGGTGACTAAGTGGCATAAGTAAATGAGAAGTATGTAGTCATGGTTTTCCTTGTCTTGAAAAATCCAAATGTATTGAATTTATATGCATTCGTACCACTGAAAAGATGTTTTACAATAATTTTTTATGTTGCTAAATACCTCTGCAGCTTCATTTCCTAGGCTTTTGGCTCATGACAGCAAAAAATAATTGAGGAATATGTTACAGGCTATTTTCGGCCAGACCTTGTTTGGTGAGCAGCTCACACTTCTCTGGTGGCTGGGAACTTTTATGATTCTCTTTGGCCTGCTGATGATGCACCAAGCAAATGTGGAGACCAAAGCTAGCCAACCAGTGCAAGGGCTTGTTCGCCAGAAGATCAGTTGAATGTGGGATGTGTGGGACCACTTGTGATGCATGGGCAGCTGTGTCCATAACTGACTTTGCTCTGCTTACTGTTTTGTCACCCTCAGCATTTGTACTGTAAAGAATAATGATGCTCTTTGCTAATGTGTTGTGCTAAAGCACGCAATATATTAAGTAACCTATCATTTGAAACACAGTGTGTTGAAGTAAAAGCTGATAGTCCACTTTACATCTGTAGTTATGATCCATAAACCATAGTAGGATCTTTTTTTTTTTATGCTATACACCCAGAGTTGTATGATTCCTGTGAAATTAGCATGGGGATGAAAACTGCTAGGGAACGGTTTTTTTAGAATGGTTTTGGGCAACAGTGCATTTTGATGTGGCTAATTTCATTTTGGGACATTACACTAAAGAGGTAGCAGGAGCGCCTACATGATAATTTTAAGTGAGGGTTGAGAACCACAAGACCCCTACTGGCGAGCCTCTGAGCCCCCTTAGTAATTCGGTAGAATAACTTTTCTATGGCCAACTTCAGTTTTTGTTTCCGAAGAGTTCACTATGCCATGATGTCATGATACAGAAGCTGGTCACATGGAAGTAGGATGTTGGCGTCTCAAGATTTTTAGGCCACACTGTTGGATGCCTGCATCTAGTTATCAACAGTGTCTACATTTAGTTGTAGGCAGTGCCTAGCATCATGTCCTGACGTAGCAATAACAATTATTAAGGTTACTTCCAACATGGTAACAAATAAATTCAGCCTATTGGATGCTCCTTACATTTGGATTTGGTGGCACAGCGGGGTAATACGCAGTGCACTG
This sequence comes from Rhipicephalus sanguineus, assembly GCF_013339695.2. Classification (NCBI taxonomy): domain Eukaryota; kingdom Metazoa; phylum Arthropoda; class Arachnida; order Ixodida; family Ixodidae; genus Rhipicephalus; species Rhipicephalus sanguineus. Next base: position 219,121,008 of record NC_051176.1, on the reverse strand, counting down.
TGCTCAGGGTTGCAATGTCCCCAGTTCAAACCATGCATATTATTATTTTTTTTTGGTTGTTCAGGAAAAAAAAAATTCACCATTAACGTTACTGCATTAGAGGAACGAGAGGAAATTACGGCTCCAAAGGACTCATAATCTTTTTTTCAAAGATAATCATGTTTTGCAGTGGCGGGCATGCTAGTGCTCGCCGCTGATGACCCTCGCTTTGGTAGTAGTGACGCTGGCAAACCAGTTTGAGTGCTGAAAGTGCACTGCAGAGTGGCAAATGTAGGTCAGTGACACCGGGCAACCACCGACATTGTAAGATAGTGAGAGCTGAAGGCATATTCTGAAGTAAACATCCTGGACGTAACTTTGGTAACTGCTTATCGTTACATCTGTATGTAACTTCAAACAAAGCCTTAGTAATTGGGTAGTATAGGTGAACACAGTGCTGTAAAGATGCATTTTGGCCTGGGTGTTTGTTGTCATTGATGCAGGATTGAAGTTGTCGAGGACCAAAGAAAATGTGTTGTGAATAAGTGTGCAAGATTGTTCATTATGAGCTGGGCTAGTACTTTGTACACTAGTTGAGTGTCTAGGGAAGAAGGAAAAATATATGCTTGATTTGCTAGTCGTACTTCACTTGAAACAGATGTAAACAGCAATTTTCTGCTGTGAGTGAGGAAAATAATGGGAACCAACAAGCCTAATTATTTTTGGTGCAACTGAATGAAGCAAACAGACGATGAAGCATAGAAAGCAAAGGGGAAATTCAGTGTTATATTTAATTGAAATGTCGAAATAACAAAAAAAAGGAAAATGTTAGTGGAGAAAAAGACAGCCTGCCTCTGGTGGTAGCCGAACCCGCATTTTCCATATTACATGTTTGCAGTGCTTTGCCATGAAAATAAGACAGGGCACCACAAGAAAACAAGGATCTGCACTGACATCATAAGACAATGTCCATAAGACGGCGACATAAAGTGACGTCTCGTCTTATGTCGTGCTGTTAAAGATTTATATATTTTATATTTAGAGACCATTATAGATTTTAATGTTTCAGACCGGAAGTGAACCAGAGCAAAATGGAGCGCGTTTAACCCTTACCGTGCCCTACCCCCCCCCCCACCCCTTTTTTTTTTTCGGTTTTACACCCTCATTGGGAAACTCCAGTTCCATCAGTCTCTTTCCTGCTTTTTTTCTCCCATCAATACTGTAAATGTCTCTTGCTTGTAAAAACATGCTGTGCAAGATTGTTTCAGAAGTTTAGACAGAGCTTTCCTTTCGATGTATAAAAAGTTGTATTAATCCTACATAGTAAAACCTGTAGTTTATTGCAGCACAGTTATTGTTAACATCTATAAAAGCATTTGGAAGCATACGGCATTGCTCTTACTCCCGTTCGCACAGGATTGGCACCTCATACAGACCAGCCTGTCTGGGGTGCCTACTCTTGTTCATTCAACCTATTCACACATTGTGTTTCTATCCGTCGGCTCCTACGTTCACTCTTGAAACATTAGTGTCATAGCTTTAAAACCAAGCTGTTTCTTTGTAATGTTAGGGCATCTTACAGGTGAGCAGTACATGAATTTGCCTATCCTACTTATGTTCCAGTTTGGCTTCAGCAAGCAGTTTGTGACTGGTGCCAGTCGTATATAAAGTGTTCTACCAGACTGGGAATTCTTTCGCTGTAGATGCAAAATGCTTGATGCAAAACCTGCAAGTAAATTGTGGTTGTATTGTGGTTCGGAAGCTTAGCATTAAGAAATTAGAAATCCAGATCTTGATGCACGAGTGTATGCCCCCGCCATAATGTGACTATACCATGAGTTGAACCTGAGATCTACTCACTAGCATAGCAGAATGACGGTGTTTCACCTTTGTATGAATGAGTATAGCACTTGTCTGCGTCTGTTCCTCTCTGCAGTTTGCTTGCGTTGTGCTGCATTGTTGATATAAGAACACATGCCACACTTATTTGTTGCCTAGGTAGCAAGAACCTTGTTTACTCAAATCTGTGAGATGTAGTTTTCAGCTGTTCTGCCCAAGAACTTACAAACGGACCAAGAATTGGAACTCCTTTTGTATATAGAGGGACTGAAATGTTCACTGCATGCCTGTAGCTTTTGCAGTACTATACCTGCTACAAGCAGATTTTTTTCTTTATTTTTATTACAAAATAGGAAAAACTTGTAATTAGTTTATTGCCTGTACCTAGTGATCTCGTATTCACTGCTGGTAAGTTTTGTGCTAGTCAATTTGACGTGGAATGTTCGATGCTGGGTTGGCTTATTTTTTCTTCAAGCCCTCTGTATAGTATCCTTATACACCTTGGCCAACCATAGGTAAATTAAGTTGTCCATGTGTTACGGGCTGTGTTATCACCACCTCTATACGGCATATAAAGCTTGTGAAAGATGATTGTCCAATTTGTTTATATGTTGGTCAGTTTCTTTAGCGGGGGGCCCATTTAATGTGTTAACGTTGTAAATATTTGATTTGCAATAAAACACCCATGGTACAAGAAGTGCCTGTGTGAGAAATTTGTGGTACTGGAGCCCTGGCCAGTGGAGCCCAGCTCAGCCTAAAGTGCTGCTCTTGCTGCTCTTCTTCGTCCATGCAGCACGGGGCCGCAGGTTCTGTCTGCCCTTGTGGCTTCTGTTTTGTGGCCTCTTTTATTTCAACAAAGCAACTTTTTCATAGCTCAGCAGGTGGAGCACTGTATGCATCTTGCAGAGTTTGTGGCTTGGGCTTCCAGCTTTGGAAAAAGTTATCCTTTGTTTTTCTTTCAGACCCTCATTTATTCGTTAATAACAAGAAAGTTATCATAAATTAATCTTTTAGTTTTATAAAGTTTCATAAAATAAGTTTGTGGTCCACATGATTGCCTTGGCATCAATGTATGTTAGTTCATATGGTTATTACAACATACTGTAATAAGGGTGGCAGCTTGGGCTTCCTGGTTATCCATAATGATGAGCCCATACGGCACGATGGATGAGCACAAAGAGGGTGTGTGTGTGTGTTGAACTCACATCCTCTTAGTCATCTCTCTTAGTTCTTGTCCTTTGTGCTGTACGTGCTTTTAATTATTGTTGTAAAGGCTTCCAGCTGAGCTAGGATGCATAACCATCAGTTTCCCCATCTGCATTTTATATAGGATGCCTGAAAGCCACTTGTAAAGGAAAAAGGAGGTGGGTTCTCCACGTTAGGTAATAGTGCGAAATCAGCTAAACATTGGCTCATTGGCCAAATGGAGAGAGGAAGCAGGGAGCGTAAGCAGAAGAAAAATAAAACTTGCATTTAAACATTTAAACTGGCTCCTGCTGGCATGCTGTTACAAATTCTTGCATTATATTGGCTGTGTGCAGTGAACATCACGATTGCTTTGAAACCTGGGGCAGCAGTGTGGTAAGCTGGGCCAGTTGGTTCATGGTGTAACAGCGCAATAAAACGGACGAAAACACTAAAGTTTGTGTTTGTGTTTACGTCTCCTCTTTAGTGCTCTCATACAAATATGAGGGCAAAAAAACGGATGAGAACAGAAACGTTTGTGTTTCTGTTTACTTCTCCTATCTTGTGTTTCTGCCCATTTTTTTGCGCTCATATTCGTTTGTTTTTTTTTCCTCAAAAGAAACTTGAGTATGCACCTGTATCATGCAATGTTGTGAAGTCCATAGCATCTTGCAAGCACTACATGATTAGTGGCCACCTACAACGTTGCTAAATTAGAAACACCAGATTATGCATTTGATTTGTCAAAACGGAATTGTACGTTTGATTCCAAATAACAATTTGCACGTGTCGTTGCAAAACGCAATGATTTTTTTCTTTTTTGTTTCTACCAAATATCATTACTCTCCTATGGTTTCAGAGCTCATCAAACACATTTTGCCGCTTTTCAGTGCTTACTGTTCGACTAACTGTTCTTGAGCATAATGGAATTCAGCTCGAAAATAGGATTTCATTAAACAATGACGCGAAACCACTACGGCATGGTCCTGGCGCTAGTGGCGTGCTGTGGTCTTCATTGTTGTTCGGGATTTAGGGAATTAGGGTTTAATTTATCAAGCACTGCTTGGGCTGCACAGGCCTTGATTTTGAGCATTGCAATTACCTTAGTTTTTGACCCGGGCTGGGCGGCCACGCCTGGGCCCGGCTCGGGCGCGGAGAGAAGGGGGGACCCCTGGGCCCCCACATCACTGAGCACAGCCAAGGCCCCACCCGGTCCCATGTTACTAATCCGGGCCCTTACTCCGAAGAACCCATTGCCGTTTTGACATTTCGAAAAAAGCAGCCTGTGGTGATTATTGCGGAGTAATGAAATTAATCGAAATTCGCAGTCCAAACCGAAACGGAGGCGCATATGAGCGCTACTAGCAGACGACCAGAGAGACATCAGTGTTCACGACAACGACTGCAGTGGTGTTCTTCTGCATTGGTTAACGTACGTGCGCCATACGCGCTATAATCGCAAGCGCAGCCCGCGCACCCACGACGCGAAGTAAATGGTTGGCTGATTTTAAATAAAAATGGTTGCTCATTCTGGACCTCACGGAAGTATGTGGCAGTTGCGCTCTTCCGTGTTTCGGTTTCGGTTTCGCTGGCGTAATTGGTCAGATTTCATCATTCTACTAAAATTACCAGCGGTGACTTTTTGGAAATCCTAAAACGGCAATGGTGTCTCCTCAGGATTGGCTCCAATTCTCCTATTGGACCCGACATTCTGTATCCGCTATTTAATACGTTAATTAATTGTTTTTTTAAATCAGTGCCGTAATTGGTGCCCATAGCCATCTTGAGATGGCATGCTTCTGCAGAAAAAGTAAATAAGGAGTTTTCGAATAGGAGCTCCAATCGTTTTGGGGCCCCCAAAGAAATAGCGTCGAGGCAACTGCGCATGCGCGAGACCCAAACAGCGTTTGGTTTCTGCGTTGGGGACGCTATTTCTCGAGTTTAGCGGGAGCCCCAAAGCCTGCCCCAAAAGCTTTCCGTCAAGCAAACATGACGGCACCCACTGAAGCAACGGCTCTTGGTCCAGGCTAGAGTAACCTAGAATAGGGGGAGTGTCCAAAGCGCCGCAGACCCAATTTGAAAACTCTTAGCTGCTGCTTGACCCAAAGCGAGCACACGCAAAGGGCGTTGGGGCCCCAAACTCTTGGGGCCCCTATTCGAAAACTCCCTAATATGAATGCAGCGGGTAGTATCACATTTCCCTTGTTTTTCAGGATTTTCAGACACATTTCTTGAAACACCCTGTATACGGCGTGCCTCGCAATCGTACAGTGGTTTTAGCACATATTTTACGTTGCTTGTGTGGTAAATGAAAAGTCATTACAATAAAAGTATAGTTACAATGAAACATGGCTATAAAGTTTTTTTAACAAAGTTTAAAGTAACATGAGAAAGCTGATAGAAGCAAACTTCGGGCATTTGATGCTCTTCCCTACTTTCATGTTGGTTTGAGCGAGCGAAAATATTTATGACAAGGAAGAGAAACCGCAGGGTCGTGGGTGGAGTCCTCGCCTCTCCGGGACCCCATGGGCAGCGGCCTCCTTGCACGCTCTCGCGAGCAGATCGAGCTGGTCCCGGGAACGAGGCTTCCCACTGTTGTATAGCTGGGTGTGGAATTGGCGGATTGGCGCTCATTAGCAACATTAATGATTACGCAAATTAAAAAAAAGAAAAGGCTCTCGATTACAAAAAGAAAAGTCAGCAGCGTGAGGAAAGACTTCTGCACAGTTGGTACTGCATTAAGTTATACAATCGGGGACTTTCAAGATATGAAATCATAAAATCTTGCAAGATATAAAACAAGTCGCAGCGTGAGAGGCACGTTCTCAGTCGACTGCATTGTCGTCATGTCATCAGCTTGACGTCGGATAGCTTGACTTGACAGTCCCAGTCGGCCCAGGAGGCTCTGGCAGCTGTTTATAAGCTACACGAAGGCTACTTTGCCCCCATGTTTAAAAAAAAATATTGTAACCCTATATAAAGTTATTCGCCCCTCATCTGTCAACTGCGAACACTCGTTTGCTTTCGAAGTTGCCACATTGGATGTCAGCCGCGCGCTTGACGAGCCAGTCATTTCAGCGGCGCGTAAAGACCAATTTGTGTTAAAAGTTACGTTTAATTCTTGCTGGTGCTGAGACATAAACGCGATGAAAGCGCATTGAGTAATGCGGATGAGCTCCTGGCGCTCTCTTTATATGTGCACAGGATGAGTTACGGCACGATTAACGAGGTTACGCATATAGGCGAATTTTTGGGACTATGAATGACATACAGTGAAACCTCGGTGATACGATCACCGCTCATACGAATTTCGGGGTGATACGAATTTTTCGTTGGTCCCGGCCAAGGCCCGTTGCCTGCACTGTAATGGAGTACGGTTGCTGCGAACCGATTTTCACCCAGCGACGTTTTACGAACGTACGCTTCCGCCCAAGCACGAAGAGGTGCTGTCCGCGCTGTCGCGGAAGACGCGCCGTATATTTACGAGTGCTGGTGTGATTTCCGACATCCGAAAACCTAACTGACAATCATTCAAGGTTCTTCCTGACGTTGCTGCAGCCCTGAAAAACAATAAATGAAAATATACGCCAGCTTTCTTTTGTCGCATGGTAATTTTCCATGCTTTCTGGTGATACGAATATTTTTGGTGGGCCGGTGAGATTCGTATCACCGAGCTTTCACTGTAGATTGTGCGATCGTTGCGTGACTGATGTGACTACGACGTCCCCGATTCTCCCCCATGGGGATACTCTAGTCATCTCTGCGGCTACCCTTGAAGGTGAAAAGCGCAGCGCGTACAGGACACACATTCGAGACAAGTGAAACCTTGGAAGCTTTTATTGAGAACGGGCATCGAAAACACTTATTTTGTAGTGCAAATGGACGCAAGAAACACTGACACTGTGCGGCGCATGATAATAAGGAACTATAACGACATTCCGATGAACAACGCAAAACCGCTACTTAAACATAGTATAGTTTTATGACATGCAACTTATTTTGTTTTTATTAAAATAAAGCTATAAATGGAGGAGACGAGTTGTCGCCGTTTGCATCGGGACGGCTACCCCTTTTCGCTTGGTTAACTCTTGTACATGCTCTCTTTACCTTTCGTCGTGCGCCCTATGTTTAAAAGTTTCTTTGTAAAGTGAAATGAATTCACTCGTTCGCATTATGTTTCTTTGTGCAACTTGCCGAAGAAGGCGCAACAAATTTAACAGCGTGAATGAGCATGGCCTTGTGAGTAGTGATGCCGTCCGTATATGTATGCCTTCTTTGTTCTCTTATTTCTATGGTGCACCACAGTATGCGCGTTGGTTCACAACGTGCGATAACTGCGATGGTGAATGCATCGGCGCGTGCTCCGCACAAGCTCCAAATCAAGTACAGCTTAATTCGCATTATTTTGCTTTTGAAGAAAACGTGTCGTTACTCGTTCATTTCTTGTTCGAGCGCGGTGTGGCGCATCCGCAGGCACCCGTGAGAGAGCTGCGTGTGACCATAGTGCATTGGATCGTTTCGGATAGACACGTTATCAGCCGTGGCATGAAGTTCTTTCACGTGCCCTGTTCATATACAGGTTAATGGACGCAACGAAAAGCTTCATCTGCCATGTTTTTTTTGTTGTTGTTGTTGGCGCCAAACGCTGGAACGGTCCCCAATCTTGCATGTGCAGGGTGGCTGGATTCGCGTTGTTTCTCGCCTGAAGATAGCGAGATTTCGTTGTTGTTGAATATCGTCTGTTGCGCCACTGAACAGCAAAGCCGCAGTACTGTGGTTTTCATCTGAGATGAACTGCCAGAGAACGCTTACAAGTGCGTTGGCGGTCATATGCTTGACCAGGTCGAGCATATAGCGCTATCTGGAGCATGCCATGCATACGTTATCCGAAGCGCTATACCAGACAGAAGGAGCTTCAGATACAAGAAATCTGCAGCGTTGATGAAACGTGGTTCAGGGCCTATGTCGTAGCGAAGCCGCAGGATGACAGGCCTTTTAGGTGTTCGGCTTTTACAGCGCGGGGCAGGGGCGTAGCCAGAAATTTTTTTCGGGGGGGGGGGAGGGGGTTCAACCATACTTTATGTATGTTCGTGCGTTCTTTTTTATGTGTGCATGCATATATACGCTAGCAAAACTGAAAAATTTCGGGGGGGGGGGTTTGAACCCCCTCAACCCCCCCCTTGGCTACGCCCCTGGCGCGGGGCCTTGTCAAACAGAATACATTTTAATGGCATAGCGAAACGCTTCTCTCAATGTGTGGAATAAAACTGCCGCTACAGTCGGTGAAGCTTTACGTTACGACTTTTGTGGGAGCAGAATGACAAAAAATAATTTTAAAAAAGTTGTAACCATCAGTGCGAGCGAAACGATAACAAATTAAATGTTTTGGCAGAACGAAACCATCACGGCCTCACGCGATATTTCGGCAACGCGCACTCCTGATAGTAGTGATGTATTACAGTGGCGTAGCCAGGGGGGGGGGTACACCGGGCCCGTGCCCCCCCCCCCCCGAAATTTTTTTGCCATGACATACAGACCACAAAATGACACTCAACCACATCTGCCTGCCCGCGGCCCCCACTTCAGATCAAGGAGGTGCCCCCCCCCTCCCCCCAAAAAAGAAAAATTTCTCCCTACGCCCCTGGTGTATTAGCGTTAGTGATGAAGTGACAAACCGCATCGGCTGTGGTGCTTATTGTGTTTAAGAAACGAAGCATGCAGCCCGTATTTTAATTAACGTGTCGGGGGGACAGCGTTATCGGTAAATTAGCTTTAAAAAGACAATGTAGTACTAAAATGGCGCGCTGCCTTTTAACCGAAGTTTCAAAACTGGAGCTGCCTCCAGTTTCGTGTAACAGTTTGTTTGAAGCTTTCGATGCTTCGAAGATGACAGTGTAGAGAGGGGCAGCTTACCACACAGCGAAAAACGTTGCGCTTTCCAGGGACCTCTCAATAGGATATCGCGCTTCGCCTTTGCACAGTGGCCTCGAAACTTTCGGCAGAAGCTGTTCCAACGTAAAACATCCTTGCGTTTCTGCCGTTGTTAGCTTCTCCATCCAGTCATTCCCCCCATAGTTCATGTGCGTTTACAAGGGAGGAATGCAAGCGAACAGGTTTGTGTTCAATTTGCGAGTTGGTTTCGCCTGGTGTCAACCGGTCCGTACTTGTTCCAATTTGTCCCAGCTGGAAATATGGCCATAACTGAGTTTGATCGGTGAGTCCAAGCTAAGCGTTTCCACCTGGGCTTCCAGTGATTTATGGTCAACAGACAAGGATGCAAGGTTTTATTCAGCTCACGTGGGAATAAGTTAAAAAAAATAATAGAAAAAAAGATGCAATAAGAAGTCGAGACACTTTGGAGCAGTAATTCAATGACACTTAAACCTCGAGGTGGTACATCTAGCCCCTTCTTGCGGGACTGAAATGCCAAACAACGAGTGCGTTCTTTTAATATTAGCCACGTGTGGCCATACAGCGCAGCAAAAAATAAATTCTTTTCGTCGACGTGTGTACGAACGTATACGCGGTTGGATGCCGATATATTTCTATACACAATTCAATTATGAAAAAAAAAAGAAATGACATTGGGAACAGATAGAAAGGCGACACGCGTAAACATCCCGAGAGAATCGTGCCGCCTTATTTTCGTCGTGTCGGCTCCTTTCTTCTTTCGTCACTGGGCGGGATATAAAGCGGCACTGTTTTTTTTTTTCTTTCTTTCTTCTCTCTTTTTTTTTGTTTTGTCCTGAAGTGGGCGAAATGAAATAGGCTTGGTCCGCACGTACTGCCGTGGACAAATGAAGCGCGAACAATAATGCGGGTCGAGGACGACTTCTGAGCGGTTTATTTACCGAGTGTCCTCCGCTGCAATGTCAACCATCGGCTTTCTTGTATTTTTGTTTACGGCGCCACGAAATTCAGTAGACAGACATTTCTTTTTTGTGCGTCTGTGTGTGCTCAGCTTTCGTGGTCACGTGGTCGCCACATCCGGAACTCGAATGCACGACCTCTTGTTCGGTGTGCTGTAGAACGCTAGTAGCGCTGAGCTAGCGCGTTGTCTCTACCAGGGGCGTAGCCAGAAATTTTTTTCGGGGGGGGGGGGGGGGTTCAACCATACCTTATGTGTGTTCGTGCGTGAGTTTATATGTGTGCGTCTATATACACAAGCAAAATTGAAAAATTTCGGGGGGGGGGGGGTTGAACCCCCCCCCCCCCTGGCTACGCCCCTGGTCTCTACGATTGAGTTAATGTACTTACCAGCGCAGTAATAGCGCAGCTTCTACCTTTTTTGTAGGCATTTGAAGAGAAGTGTCAACTGTTTCTTTTTTTTCCAACCCCAATGTCAACCGCACTCCTATAGTTTTTACCTCCTGCGCGAGTGTAGTATAGCCTCGGTCGCACTTTATATGTCCACGACAGTACACCCTAGTAAGAACGACTGATGTGATCTTTTTTAATCTGCGTATGTATTTTGTTACGTTTCTGCGGGTGGAATCAGGGACGCGTAGTAGAGAGGCTGGCCAACCAATCGTGGGAATTCGCGAATGTGGTTACGGAAGCAGGTTGAATAAATCGAAAACTTGGCTGCAGTTGAGATGGTCGTCGCCGATCTTTCGTGCGTGGCATAAACTGTTCTTGGACAAATATGTTCCTCAGGTATTGTTTGTAGTGGTGTGCGAATGGTGATTTTCGAGACCGAATCGAATACGAATCGAATAATGCCATGGTGCAAATTGAATTAACGCTTTTCGAACAGTTTTTCGAACACTGTACAGCTGTTTTCGCAATGGTTTAAAGCAACCTTCACATCCTAGTATTCATAATTTCAGCATCGAAACCACAAATGGAACTCAAGGAGCAAATAAGCTGATTCTTCGCGCGCACAGGACTCTTCAGAGACTGCGAGCGACCATTGTATAGCCTGTGAAGTCTGGCTACCTGAGCGACGTAGCCTGCTAAATAACGTAATTTCTCACGTTTTATGCACCTTTATGCAGGCGGGGACGAGATTTGTGGTAATTTCGCACCAACTTTATGTTTATTTGGGTACAATTTACATTTTGAAGAGTTCGCAAAACATTTGAAAAATGTTTCTATTTACAAATTGGACACTATATGGAATTGAATAGAACACTATTCGATTCTACATTCGGAATTTTCAAACAGTTGCACACCTGCGCACCTTCAATCGCTTGAAACGAAGAACGGCACGCCGAAAGGTTATGTACGAAACACAGTGTCGATAACATTTCAGGACACCGTGGTTAATTACCGATCTTTACCACAACGCGCGCCGACTTTTTACACACGTAGCCAGTGTTCCGCAATGTCTCTTGAAATGTTCCATGTGTGGGTATTAATTACGATTAAAAAAAAAGAAAGAAAAAAACCTGCACCGTCATCATACAGTCGGGGTCATCACTCAGTGTAGCGAATGATAACGGAATTGAATCGAAAGAATAGAGTCATAGTGTTGCTCGGTAATCAGAACTTTATGGCAGTGGACTCTGTTCATTTCAAGGTTGGTAATTCACGGTGTGTTCTTAAGCTTCTCGCTTTTGAAAGTGAATGTTAATAGGACGGTCCACAGACTACGAAACGGAAACTTTCCAACCTGCATCGTTACCGCATGACCGAAGATGCGCGGCTCGAAAAACACCGGATGAAAGGAGACGACGTTGTGAGCGGAAAGTATGTGCTTAAATCGTTCGTTTACTTTTTATATGTATAGGTCGCCGAGAGATGACGCACGTTTTGGCGTTTCGTTTGGTGGTCCACACTTGGGCGACTTCAGCGTGGGTCGATTCGAGGTGCGCCAACTGTGCGCTCACTTTAGTTAATCCTGGTGGGAGGTATGCATGACCGTTCATATCTTCATATCTTTGGATCCCCACGAGACATACTAGTTCGAGAAATTCGGGTTAGACCCTCGCGCAGGGTGCGATACCGTTGCCCTGGAAACACAACTCTGACAGCATTGAAAACACACACGCACACTAAGAACGTTCGCAACGGTGCCTGCACAATCCTAAGTAGTCATTCACCACAACCGCTCAACCAGTTGTGCACGCTACAGTATAGGGGGACGCTTCCAAGGGGCTGTCACGTTTCACTAGTAAATATAGCGTCGGCAGCAAAGAGAGACTGCCTGTTCGCGTCGCACTCTCCTACAAAACTATACTGCGCCTTAGTAACGTTGCAAGCACCGACATGACACTGCGTGGACATCGAGTAAGGTGAATCGCATTCGCTAACACTAAGCACCGGTTTAAGCGTGCACGCGCTCAGGCGCTAAACGATGTTTGATCGTGCTCATTTGAACCGCCCCGTATACCTACTGTAAGACGAGGGCAGAAAGTGGGAAGCTCTCGCTCATCGCCTTTCACGATATACAGTATAATGTAGGAACCAACGTTTATAAAAAGAAAACGTTGGTGGGAACAGTACAGGAATGCAACCGACTCGGAAATACCTAGCATTTACAGACAGGTGTCAATGTTTACTGGGGTGGTTCTTGGGAAGAAGAGAAAAATAGCGCTTTTTTTTTTCTGCAACCCTGGCGGGAACATGGCTCCGCGCCAATGTTTACTTACCTATCTTGCCTATAGCTACCGGTGACGGCGGAACGGTATTATTTTGCTTGCCGTATGGCTCGGCTCTACGGCATTGCAAAGCTACGTGGAACGTCCCCCTACTGCTCGCTTCTCTTTCTTGCGTCCCATTTTCTCTTTCGCGGTGTAGGGTAGCGAACCGGATCCATCTCTGGTAAACCTCCCTGCTTTTCCCGTCTCCTTGTAGTCAGCCATGAAACGGAACCACACAGTCTGCTTCGAGATCATCGAGGAGGAGACTGCGTTTTGTAGGTTCCGAGAAATCTCGCTTCCGTTACCAACAGCGACGCGCGGAACTCGCGCGACAGCTGCAAGCACGAGCTTACTTGCGGATCGACCCGCAGAGAAAACTGCCGAAAACTGCCTGCTTTTCCTCCACGCTGCCTTTAGCTCGCATCTTCCTCCCGTGACAAGTGAACTATACGGACAATGCCAGTCAAGTCATAATCGCTTCTTTTTTACGCGAGACACTGGTTTTGGACCGAAGGGCTGTGTCGAAAATCGCGTTCCTTCTCTTCGTTCTTGCCCGCGCGACAAAGGCATGGCATATCGTTGCGAACCGGGTGTGTGACGGGCACGCCTCCAATTCTGTCGCTTTGCTATGATTCGCGAAAGCGTCGACCAATGCCGCGACATGTCTACGCTTACAGCCCGTATGGCCGTGGTTGGGTGGAAGTCGCTATATGTGCAAGTGGGACTCGGCTGTATGAATAAACAATATGGACGCGCTACAGTGATTGTGCGTGCTTTGCGCAGAGGCAAAAACAAAAGAACGAAGCGAAGCTGATGCGCATCCCGCGTGTCACTGCTGAAGCAGCCTACGCGGGCATCGGGAGAAGCGACTTCGGTGGAACCTGCAGGTACGGGCTGTTAACACAACATTTATCTCTGCTGCGATTGGCCTTGCTCCCGGGACAGCGGCAGCAGCGAGGCAGCAGGGATAAGAAAAAAAAAAAAGAAAAAGACAGTGTAGAGGTCGCTGCGTGTGCGGGCGGCCGTGAGATATCGAGCACCATAGAAAAAATATGTTGCGCCTATCCTTTAGTGTAGTGTAGTGAACGCGCAATGGTTTTGCGAGCTGTTTTCTGTTTGGTCGAGCGACGCAGGCTACATCAATGCAGACACTCCTTTTCAAGACACACTCGGTACCCAACTAGTAAGTATACATGCACGCGCATTTAGTGCACGCTAAGCAGCAGCTGCTGTATACACGGGAGCGATTTCTTGGTGCTTCCACAGCGTCTTGGCGAACGATACTTTTTGACCATATGGGGTCATACTAAAAGCAGGCACACTCAATATTTCGCCTAAAATTTCAATTCCACCAACCGTTTTCCTCATTAGTATGTCTTTCAAGATTTGTGCATCTGTTTGTTTCACGTTCGAAGAAGGCTGTTGCTCTTGGTAAGGAAATGCGGTAAGAGAATAACCAACACGGGAGCTATTTGAGTTAACGCTACCCTGTGTAGATCCTTACAGCTGCGATAGCCCCGACATCTGACTGCAGTTATATTTTACTGTTGTCCAGTCTGATTTTCCTTGCAGCTACAGCTAAGACTTCGGGTAGACCGGATAGTCCGGTGCTTCCGTCGAGCATAGAGCGCTTGACTCTGCGGAAATTTGTTCTTAGTATAGCGAATGAATTTCATCAAGCGTTGACTTATTAATTTAATATTTTGTTTCGTTTGGTTAGCACTATACCGTTGCAATTGCGCTGTGTGCGTTGCACGCAGCGCGATCGCTTTGTCATCTTTATAGCTGCTTCAGCAACACGAATTATCGTCTGGCTTTTTTTTTTGCACGTTTGTTTGTCTGTCCGCTGTCAATTGGCCGTTCCGTCGTGCCGTCGCAGGGTATCAGCAGGTATATATGCTACTGAAGATATACAGTAGTTTATAAGAAATAATTTTATTTTCTTCATTGCAGTAAACGCAAGAAAGGAAACGGAGGAAGGTTTTCCAAGCGCTTAGATTTTTTTATAATAACACACAAGTGTACTGCAAGGCTGCCAAGACCTGTTTTTGAAGCGCAGAAAAACGCTCGCGGCCTGCACAAGGTCTCTTTAAGCACTCATTTCGCTTCAGCCGAGGTAAATTGGGAACGAAAAAGACGCCACGCACAAAAAGAAAACGAGAGAAGCTTCTTTCAGGTCGAAGCAGCAGACAAAATTTCGACAGACAAAGCGAATGATGGCGTTCAAAGGTTTTCCTGTATGCGAGTTTAAAAGTGGGGCGTACACAGCTAGTCTAAAGTGGTGTTTTTTTTGCTGTTTTTGGTATGGGAAACAGTTTCTGGGAGGAGGCGCACGGGATATTGCCTGTTCACAACAAGAAAACGCGAACATCGAGAGACAGGCGTTCGCGTTGTGGTGCGAGATATGTTAATTAATACTGATAAGAAAACGGAACGACGTGCGCCCGCATTCCGCAGAGTACGTAATCCGGAGTTTTCTGTACAACATAATCGCATCACAATGGCTATGACAGAAGAATACGCGAACTACCTCAACTAAGCAAAAAAAAAAAGATATATATATATATATATATATATATATATATATATATATATATATATATATATATATATATATATATATATATATATATATATATATAGAGGTGCCGCATCACGATATGAGCTTAGGTCACTTCTTCAATTTCTTTTAGGTCTATCCAAATGCTCCGCTTCTGTGTTTCTAACCTGTTTTTTTTTTCTTCTAGTAAACACGCAGCTCAGCCTCTTTTATAAAACAAGAAACACGTCTCACATTTTACTTGCCCAAAATATAGAATAAGAGACTGGAAGAAATAACGAAACGTCGTCTGCATGTTAAACGTACTAGTATCGAAATGCAGCCAGATAAGCTGTCGCACTAACTAAGCGACAAGACGTACATTGCATTCGGCGTGACTACATTTTTGTTTTCATACCGCTGCTGCGATTATAAGCAAATGCAGTATGTGAGGCAAAAATGCAAATTTGCTGTAGGTTACCTATGGCAAAACGGCGAGGAGAACCTTTTGGTCAAAATGCTAGACGCTACAGTAATCATAGGCGCACTCTGTCAAACAGAAAAGGAGCAGTGACTAGAAAGCTTCGTCGATTTCGACACGATCGATTCGCTTCTCAATCGATCAGTATGCAGCCAAAACAGTCTTAAGGAAGAAGATACTTTCACTGTGGAGAGCATTAGAAAGGAAAGGGTGACACTCGTTCCCGCGTGCCTGCTCACGATGACGCCGCACTAGTCGAAAATTCAGCCCGCGGGGTTGAAAAAGTATTTACAGTTGACAACCCGGGCGAGCGTAATCGTATGACATTAGTGCTCTGCACAACCTGAACAAACACGAACGCGGTGTTCTTTAATCACAATTGGCGCCTTCGGGGGGCTAGCGCACTGGAGATGTATATCACATTTAATACCCGAGCTTAAAAGTGACAGCAGTGACAAGACGGTGTCTAAAGGAGGACGCCGCGAGTCCCTTGCCTTAATCTGCGGCAGCCCGTCGGCGGCCTCTTCCGTCGTTTTACGACCCGAGCACGAGCGCTATTGCAGCGTATATGACTACCGTTTTTAAAAAATGTTTTTAGGGCCGTGGATCGAAATCATTCAGGTGCGACATTTCATGTAACTCTATTTTGTTATTTGCGTCTACTGATAAGACGTTTATATTGTTTAGCGCCCTTGTTTCCTACCCTTCTTTCCTTTTAATCTTAGTTGCGATTAACACTACAAATATCGTGGTATACCAACTCGCCCAAACTGTCACTCTTGTGTTCTTATGAACGGAAAGCTTCCAGGAGCCAAGAGTGTGGCGCAAATATTTATTATTATTATTATTATTATTATTATGTTGTTGTTGTTGTTGTTGTTGTTGTGCCTTGAACATATGGCAGCGGAAGGAGCGCCCACGCGTGGCGGATGGGTCGATTTGCAGCTTGGTCATACCACGCACCACGCGCAGTCCAGTTCGATTACAGGTCACATAATAATAATAATAATATCTGGGGTTTAACGTCCCAAAACCACCATATGATTATGAGAGACGCCGTAGTGGAGGTCTCCGGAAATTTCGACCACCTGGGGTTCTTTAACGTGCACCTAAATCTAAGTACACGGGCCTCAAACATTTCCGCCTCCATCGAAAATGCAGTCGCCGCGGCCGGGATTCGATCCCGCGACCTTCGGGTCAGCAGTCGAGCGCCATAACCACTAGACCACCGCGGCGGGGCGATTACAGGTCACAGTGAGAGCTCCATAAGTGCCAGTCCCAGCAGCTGCCTACGATAACAGAATGAATCCACGGGCAAGCACATCTTTAGGTAAAGGTCCCGCCGTAACCTTCAGAGGTACGACCTCGGTAGACCTATAGGCTATAGCAGATATGAAAAGAGATTCGTATGGCCCGATTTATGAATCTTTAGTGAGGCGATACGATGCACTCCTCGTGGCAGCAACTGTTCAAATGACCCCCCCCCCCCAACTTTACTCTCAGCTGCGTCCCAGAGGGTCTCCCTCTATCTCTCTTCATTCGTGAGATATGCGTCTTGTGGACAGAAATGCACGTACGCTCGCGCATGCTTCGCGCATAGGGCCGCGTCCAGGTCGCTGCATTCTGCTGTGCTGGGCGCGTGCTGAATGAGGCGCCGCCGCCGGGCTCCCGAAAGGCAAACTGAAGAGGGACCCGCGAATCCTTTCTCGGGAAGGTAGCTAGAGTACAGATACAGACAAGCGGCTACGAACTACTGGCACGCGCAGACTCTGTAGTCTCGAGGTCGCGGTGCGGAGGGTCGGCCACAGACATCAGCGGGCTGTGCGTAGCGCGGAGGGAATGAAACGGTCATCGGGAGCAAACTGCGAAAAGCGACGCTAAGGCGTCGCAAGAAAAAGCTACAGGACGTACGTGCCGAGAGTGTGGCACGCAGGACTGGTCACTAACCCCTAGGATAATATTGCTAGAGAGTATAGGTCTGCTGAAGCAGAAGTGTTAAAATGAGCAAATGGTCTCTCTTTCTATAGAAGTTAATCTATATATAATATATATCTTTATATATTTATATATGGACTGGTGGTGCTGTAGTCAAAAAAGTTTAGGGAAACCTCTGCTGCTATAAAAACGTGTTATTTACAGTGCAGGAATGACTTTGTTATCTTCAAAAAAGGCACAGCAAATCCTACATCTCTGAACGAGTTAACTTGCTTGCGTTAGAGTGCTTGCCTGGCCAGCATTAGCATCTATGTGTGTATGACCTCTTTTTTTTTTTGTTCTCTCTCCCTTCACAGCGACAAAAGTGTAATGCTATACTCTGACGCCGCACAGCTTTTCCTAGGACAATTCTCGAGCCTGAATTCGACGCCTGCATCGAGGCGATGAGCACGTAGCGAGATGCTAAGGGAAAAAAAATAATAACAAATGTAATTGAACTCCAACAACAACGACAAAAAAGAAAAAGCTGTTCGAGTGGTGCGTTTGGAGCAATCGGCCTCCTTTCACCTATTCTTCGTGCCCGTTTCTCACTCGGCTAAAGCCTGCCCATTCGATAAGCTGCGAGAGTGTCTCACGTGTTGACTCAAAGTATTGCGAGGCTGCTGATATTTTGCGCGAAAAACATAGCGCTATCGTTGGGATGGCCAAACTGTGGCTTGAAGTCTGCGGTCAGAAAGCGGTGGTATTAGTACGCTCCGGCATTTCAAATACACAACATTGAGTCGTTTTCCTTTATCTTATACATATTATTTTCTGGGCGGGAATATTCTAACGACAGAGTTTCTTACATCCACGCTTCTAACCAATTTGCATTTCGCGTGTAAGCGGCTCTGTACTCTGGGTCATCGTTTCTTAAAAAAAAAATAGGCCCTTTGGTTCTAAATTGTCGTGACTATAAGAAAACTTCGATGCCCGCGCTTTGCTAGGTTCTCGAATAAACTTATTCCTAGTCGTCTCGTTAGACTGCTGCACTACAACGTTCCTCGTCATCAATATAATCAAGCCGAGCGTCGTGCGCTAGCGGTGAACGAACAGTGCAGAAGTTTCGGCCACATGAAAGAATAGCGTGACTACATCTTTCGCATGGCTTACAAAACCACGTAAACAACTTGTCTCAATGAGGGCTAGTTGAAGCGCCCTTTTTTTTTATGAACGATACTCGACACAAAGACCCAGCACGCGTCATATATGTATTTCTCAAGCGATATCGAGAGGAAAAATCTAGGCTCTAAATTGTGCGTGTCGTCTTGATATTACAACAGGTGCGTTGAAAAGAAGTTATAAGCGATACATAGGACCGTACGGAATGGGCTCATGCGTGTTTAGCGTGTTTATGAACCTCACTAAACCACGTGGAAGTGTTTGATTGATGTGATTTTCCTTGTCGTCCGCGACTACGCTGTCTTGTAACGGCTGCGTAAAGAAAAAAAAAAGAGTCCTTGTTGTGCTTAACAAACTTCCACGTAGCTTTATGATCTGTGTCCTCTCCGAACGGTATTTTGTGATATCACTCCGGAGCGATGGCAACCGAGCAGCTAGGTCTCCTTTGAGACACGTCGTCGCAGCGACAAGTCAGGACAGCGTTTCGCTGACGTGAACGTTTTCCTTTGTTTTCAGGTGAAGATTGGCCCTCACTCTTCGCATTTATCTCGATCATTTGTGTCCTCTATGCTCGTTTTCTTCAAAGGACATAACACATGCAAACAAATAAACTCGTTGGACCTTGCACACACAAATATCAGACGCGAGAGTAGGCGCAAGAGGTTGTCAGGTACCGCAGTCCCAACGAAACGAATCGGCTTCGTACCTACAGCTCGTGCACTTGCCTAGACCACCGCATGTCTCAGTGATTCTATCATATATTGAAGGGAAAACTTGAGACAGATCGCTCCATTTCCTAGATTCTATGATAGCAAGGGCGCTAGCTTCGTGGTTCTGTGTATTTTATGCTATCATAATTATCGAACAAATTTGCAACGAGTAAAGATAGCGCAAGTGTTGATCAAGAGTCGTACGCTTAGAGGCGTTTTGCATGAGTGTTTCCACCACACAATTGATGCGGAAATCACCCATGTATCAATATCTGCATGAGTTTGTTTCTCGTTCTTTTTTTGGTGGCTGCGGCGTCTAATCTCGTCAAGTCGAATTTCCGGTGCTCCCAACATTGAGACTGTGCATTTGTGTTTGATATGACTGCTCTTTCATCAACCTCTTGGACCTTCTCACGGCTGAACACAAAGCCTATCCCTGTTCCTTTCCTCTTCTACTTTCAAGGAGGGATACGCGCGATAAGGTATGGACGGTTGTTGTACGTGCGCAGCCCAAAGTGTCTTTGACCGTGCACCGACGTGGGTGTGAACCTACGATGCGACACCCTTTACGCACGACGCATGAACATGTCTTAACATCGTACAACTCAGCGGTAACTGCCAATAAACGAATCAACAACACTGAGGCAGTCTCCAACAAGAAAGGCACCACAAGATTTGACATCAACCGAACTCCCATGAGCGGCGTGAGCTACGTCAGTGGAAAATGTCACAACACATATTTTTTGCTCTCCCAGCAACAACAAGCGTCTCTTTCAAACAGGTGAGGTATGCTAAGCACCTTTTTGATGTCCTTGGGTCTGTCACGAACTTTTTGCTATCTATTTCAAGACGATGATCGTCGTTGAAGCAAGCTACATCGCTACTAAGCCTGCTACGTTTGATAATGACAATGAACAACTATAGGGAGCTGGGAACAGCACTGAATAAAACTTTGAACAGCTGTCTACAACGTTCCTGTGCCTTTTCGAGACGCCAGCCTGTCCACTTTTTTCGCCGTTGTTTTGAGCACTGGTTTTTGCCGTTTCCACATCTTCAGTTCTCATTCATCAACACCATGTCAAACACGCTATTTTGATCGACACTCGGGGATGTATGACAGCTGTGTTAACCTCTGTGGACTAACCACGTCGCTTACAGAATAGTACACAATCAACAGCGAGACAATCATGCTACGCCCACACGATAAAATAAAGAAAGCGACATGCTTGGAGGACTTTTAGCAACAAAGCTATCATGACAATCAGGCAGCCGTTTCTCTCGTCGCTGCCATCAATTCTCATGCTACGAACTACAAAAATATTATGTTCTAAATAACGCAGTTATCACGCTTCTTTTTGTTTGTTTCAGCCAAAACATACGTGAATTCTTTCCTCATATCAAGGAAGAAAAGGAAAGGGCGAGCAACGACGCGTTTCCAGAGGGTCCGATTTCGCCGGCAGTTCTATAATAAACTTCAACTGTTGCCACACTCAAAGCGAAGCGACCTTCGCTTTTCGTCCGACGCTACTCGTTTGTTCACGTTTTTCTTATGCTTAACTGATCTCAAAACGTTTCCGTGCGCACCTTTGTTAGTGAAAAGCTTGAATGCGGCTAGGGTGCCTCCGTTTTTTTTTTTCGATAGGACGAGCAGCTTGACCTCCCGCGAATTCGGCGTGGGCATGAACAGAAAAGGCATCAGTTTCGCTCAATGGTTCCTCCAGCACACACATTGAGCCCGCTGCGCCGCCATTTTGGGGCGAGACTGGTTCCCAAGCGGATAGTAGCAATGTATGCCGTGGGTCAAAGGTAAAACAACGAGGGAGTGTGGCCGCCCGTGCGAGCCAAGCTGGCCCGGCGAGCTGCAACCACCCTTCGGGTGTCCGGGCCGCACTCAGGGCGGCCTGGCGTAGCTCGTTGAAGGGCCGGCCGACGGAGACGGGCTGCGATGACGGCGCCTGCGGGGCGACGAAGGAGGCGTCAAGCCCTGGGTGCCCGTGCGCCGGCATATGCTTGGGCTGGGCTCCAGGGGCCGCACAGAGTTGTGGTATGCCGCCAGCAGCTTGCGGCACTCCTGCTCGTCCTCACAGAAGCTCTCGCGCGGGAACTTCTGCCGTAGCCTCTTGCGTTCCTGCGTTTTTGTGAGAACAACTGATTCAGAGACAGAGATGAGAGCAGCTCGTGGTCGCTGCCACCCAGTGCGCAGGGGTGGCGGTGGCAGACAGCCTCGCGACGGCTTTGCTGCCAGTGAATGGGCCGAGCCCCTGCCAGATCTGAAATTATTGAGCGTATGTGATGTGGTCGCGGCCTGCTGCAAAATGCTTGTAGAAATGTCTAAAAGATCGCCGGATTGTTTACGCATACAGTGACATGCTATTAGTGCATTTTATTTGCTGACTTTCCATTGAAGAACAGGTTGTATTGAGTGCGATGACGAATGAGTCGCTACTTAGCACCAAGCTACCTCAATGCATATGTTTTTTACTCGGTTTCTTCGAATGTCTCCGGTAATTGGCGGAGGGGGGGGGGTTCAAACTCCCGAATTTTTTCGATTTTGCGTGTGTATATATACACGTACACATAAACACACACACACGAACATACATAAAGGTTGGTTGAACCTCCCCCCCCACCGCAAAAAAAAAAAAAAAAAATTCTGGCTACGCTCCTGTCTCCGAAGGTGCAGTGGCCTCCTTGGTATTCGATGGCAGCCCGCATGACATTTACACACCTCGACTTCCTAGTGTTATCCTGAATTTATAATATAGCCTGGTTACAGCCTGAAGGCCTTAGGAAGACGCGCGCGTAGTGTGCCACAGTGGTAAAGCATGGGTGTTTTGCCTTCGGCGTACTTTAACCAGATGAAGGGCGGTTTGTCGGCGCAGGTACAGGTGCACTCTCGCGTGTTTCCCAATGTCATGCAAAGATAGTAAGGGCAGCACTCGCCTCGTGCAGTTTCTTGCACTCGTACTCGTGCAGTTGTTTCTGGAACCCGAAGTTCGGATTCGCGATACTCCGGGCTCCGCGCACGGCCTTGAGTGCTTCACGCCAGTTGAGGCTGGTCACGGACATCACGTAGGCTACGGCGATCGTCACGCTGCGAGACACTCCTGCGAGGCTGCGAGGGTGGCGCCTCTGTCGGTAAGCTACGCACACTGGCAAGTTTTCCTCTAAGCGAGGAAATTGCGCGAGCCACTGGCATCAAGCACTGAGTGAGCTCCCGGTCGCATCAAATGATTAGTGGCTGTCTTGTAGGCGACTAGATTTATAAATATCGCGACAGGTTGTCTGACCAAGTTGCGTTGACTGTGAACTGCAGTTTGGTGTCTACGTATCTGAACTTCTTTCTCTCGCATTTGTTTCGATATAGCATAAGAATACTGCTCGTTCGTGTGGGATACAGAAACTTCAAGTCACAGAGTGCGGGAATAGGACAGACAAGGTAAAGCATGCAAGAACACACACGGGAGCACTTGTGTGCCTTGCTCAGACTTCTAGCGCACCTCTGCTCTGTATATAAATTGCCAACTCACCCAAAAAGCGGCACCCGCCAAGTCATATTTGAGGGGTTGGGAAGGCATAAATGATGGATGCAGGAATACACATAGGGACGCCGGTGCGTTCTGGATGATTTGTCACTTCTGCTGCGTAATTGTGTTCATCCGGTAAAGAAAAATCGTACAGTGACACGCTTTCCTTTTTTATCGCAGCTTTGTGGGGTATGTAACATATAGTTGCACCAATTTTGTAGCACTGCACTGCGACCTCGTCTGTTGTAGTCACTGAGGAGTAAAAAAAGAAGTTATGCGGCGATCACACCTCGAAAAAAATTTTTGTACGGGCTGGCGCCCGTATAAGGTAGGGATGGTAAAATCGATGAACGATTATTCGATTATCAATTAAAGGTCCGCAATTAATCGATTAATCGTCATCGATTTCAGCCTGTCGATTAATCGAATTAATCGATTAAAACTATTCGATTAATCGATTACGGCACCCCCCCCTCCCGCCTCCAACCTCGCCCCTTGGCCGGAGCGCATGACTGCGAGGCGCACTATCCTGAGACGCAGATGCCGTGCACATAGCCTCTCTTTCACTGCTTTCACTGCAGCGCATATTTCTGCGCTAGCAGAACGAGCCCGGAGCTGGTGGCGGCCATACCACATAGAGAAAGATATGAACTCGCCCTGATCTCCGTCGCGTACGGCGTCCAACTCCAAGCACTCCCCAATGCTTCAAGCCCCGGCAGGTGGCGGCTCCACCCCATCGAGGCTAAAGTCTTTAATCGAGGCAGAAATGAACTTGCCCGCTTCTCTCCGGCTCACAGTCTGCTGCTTCTAGTGCCTTCACCTCCTCGCCCATAAGCTGGTTGAGCCAGGTTGATCGTCGCCTGAGTATACGCGGGGCTGGCGTTTGTTGCGTGTTATTACACATCGGTGGCTACACTGCTATCTTTGCGATGTCATAATGCCGGGCAGTCGGAAGAGGAGCACAGTGTGGTCTTTGTTCGCTGAAGATGGGAAAACGAAGACTGCAAGGTGTAATAAATGTGGCAAGCACTTCTCGAAGCCAGCACTTGAAGCACGGAAGTTGCTGCCAATGACATCAGTAGCGTGGCGGCAGAAGAAGGTGTCCAGATTAAACTTTTCGCAGACGACTGCTTAATATACGCCGCAATTACCAAGCTAGACGACCAACTCAAAGTTCAGAATTGTTTGAAAATTTTAGATAAGTGGTGTAGGAAATGGAAAATGTCAATAAATTAGTCTAAATCTACATATACACACATGAGCAAAAGGAAAACTATCCATTCCTTTTCGTACAGCATTGGTGGACACGTGTTGGTGAATGCGCACCAGTTCAAGTATCTTAGGGTAACAATTACGTGAAAATTGTCATGGAATGAACATATATATATAACGTCTGCACGACAGCCTATCAAAAGTTATACATATTGAGGAAAAAACTAGAACATGCATCGCGTGACGTAGAACATATTGCATACACCACCTTCATTAGGACGATACTAGAATAGCCAGCCGTTGTTTGGAGTCCCCATCAAGTGTCCCTTAAGAAGAAGCTGGAAAGAATACAGAGACTGGCAGCGCGTTTTATTTGTTCAACGTACCGAAGGAAGGAATCGGTCACGCTGATGTTACAGAGATGCAAATTAGATTATCTTGAACTACGGAGAAAAAAATATAGGCTGAAGGTATTTTTTCAAATAATTCACGATCAACCTAAGATTGATAAGCTCAAATATTTACACGCCCCAGGCAAAAGAAACCCCCGAACTAACCAAGATTGCGTCATAAAACCATACCAAACAAATACTAACACGTTTCGATATTCTTTCTTCCTAGATGTAGAAATGTGGAACAAACTAGCAAACGCTGTTGTTTTAAATGACGTCACCGACTTCGAAAATGCTGTAGAAGCGCATTTACGAGATTGTTCAATGTAATTTTTTTCAATGCTAAATGATGTAAGCGACCTCATGTTCATTGTAAATATTTTGAAAATGTGAGTGAATTTTGAATTGTTATTTTGAATTCTGAATTGTTATTTAAGTAAATACCTGTTTTCATTGTGAAGTGCCGAATATTACGCAACTTTATGTGCCTTGTGCATTTCTTATGTATGTAATTGTATTGTCCTCTCTGTTATGACCCTCTATGAGGGTTGACAGTATGAACAAATAAATAATAAATTAGTTGAGAGAAAATGTAGCGCAGGAATGCGCAGTCGCGAATAGTGAAAAGGGTCTTATAGACCCTTTATGTAATCCCCAACTTTACGCGTCGGTTTACCGAACGTTTAGCATCCAGTGCATTACTATTGAAGAAGTGACCTTGTAGCATTTAGTAATACTGTATGGTCACATACTTAGGTAGAAATACAGCTTTCAGCTAGAGGCCCCCGTCTTCTGCTATGTCAAGAAAGAAGCACAGCTCGCGAAATTTATGTTGTAATGACTGATACACTAGATAGCGCTCACAGTTCAGGCTGCACGCACAATTGAAAAGGTGCGAGTGGCGCCGCGTTAAGGCAACGATCAGGTGAAACCTGCGGAGTATACTGGCGCAGCTGCTGGTTATTCTAGCCGGGAGGCAGAAACTTATGTCACTCTATTTCCCGCACTACTGATGGTCTGTTTGAGGCCAGTATGTTTGTGTGTAATCTCTGCATGGGTGACCTCAAGGAAAATATCGCGTCAGTCCGCAATTATAGTATTATGTAGGGCTTGCAAGATACCTAACCGACAAACCGAGAAAAGATGCCATGCTTACGAGAGCGAGCGCCTTATTTAATTCCTCTTCCTCCTCGTCTCTCTTTTACCTTTCTCGGGATTTCCTCACCCTCCGCCACTCTGCATGTTTCAGCTGCGACTTTCCAACCAGTGTGGTCCCCGAACGCGCCTCCGGTTTCGATGAGCTCGAGTAGGCAGGCTTCGAGAAAATACGACCTGCTGCCGAATAGTCCAGGGATGATGGCCACAGATGCTTGAATCCGCGACATCAAGCAACGACGACGGGTCCCTTGTGTCTAGTGTGCGAAAGTGGGAATTTTCGCACACTGGGCACAAGGGACCCGTCGTCGACACTTTCGAAAGTGGGAATCTGCGATCGTCAGCGCGTCTGATAAAAAGATTTGGGTCCATATCAAACGCGAACGATGCCTCTCAAACGAAGAGGCATCGGTTTTAAAGCACCCATAAAAAATGTCGATTAATCGATTAATCGATTAAAACATCCCACCGAAAGCAATTAATCGATTAAAGGCTAAATCGATGAACGATTAATGATTAATCGATTAAAAATTTTAATCGACCATCCCTAGTATAAGGGATTTCTTCGAGGAGTGTTCATTGTCGCGCGATCGTCGTTTCATGACATATATACCACTCCCTATTCATCACTAGGTCCTCCCGTCACCCCTGCACTCTGCGGATACGTGATGCAGCATGCTATACTTGCCGAAAAGCATGCCGATTTCGAGGAACAGTGCCAGTCATGGCACGTCGCAGATATGTGCGCGATCAGTGTTTGTTGCGCTCCTGCTTCGTACCGATGGAATTCCTTGGCCCGTCCATTTTTTTGTCGGCCGGACTTATCGCTGCAGAGCTTCTCCGCGCGAGCGTTTTTGCAGCGAGTTTTCTTAGTGCCCGCGCTGCCTTTTATAGATCTTACTGGTCATGCGCACGTGACAGTGGCGGGCTTGTGTATTGATCAGAGGAGACGGCGCTTTTATATGTCTGCGCAATAACAAGAAAACCTTTTCGTTTTAGTGCGGAAAGAATGGGGAGCAAATACATTGCACTTCTGCCGGAAGGAGGTTCTACATTATTGACTTTCCAGTCACTGTAGAAGGTGTACTATTACGTTCTGTATGACTTCCCAGCTCGAGCGGTGGCCGAAGCGCTTTGCAGATTGAACTGATGGCTCTCACGAGCGACCCGATTGAGAAGAATACGTGGAGAGGGTATCGCATTTTAGTAATGTACATCAAGCGCTGTGCTATCCATCGGTTGTCCACTATCTTGACGTGCGCTGTCTCTCTGCTGTGAAGTGCTCAATACTGGCCCACCGAGAAGCAGCCTCGCGCAGTGCCGAAGCACAGTCATGCTTCTGGGTGGATCACTGTAATATTGCTGATATATGTGGGCGCACCAGCTATGAAAAAAAAGTTATGGAAATTTACGTGCCAACACCACGATGTGATTATGGGGAAGGCCGTAGCGGTAAATTCCGGAATAAGTTTGACCACCTGGGTTTCCTTAGTGTTGACCTAAATCTAAGCACACTGGTGTGTTTTTTCTTGTATTTCGCTGCCCTTGATATGCGACCGCCGTAGCCGGTAAGAGGACTCGTCCTAAAGCTTAGCAGTGCCGCTAAGCTGTCGCCGCTTAGCTGTCATGACGTGTCAGCAGAAGAAAGCGATAGAGCGAGAACCCAGGGGCTGACGTTTGTTGCTGGAATGGCAATACCCTTTCCGTTTTTCCCTCTTTCTAGCGCGCCGCCATGTTAGTAACACCATGTTAGTTCCCCCCCCCCCCCCCCCCCCCCTCCGAAAAGCGCACTGATCACGGTTTGCGCGTTGCAACTCACTTTCTTCCTCGATTTCATTTTTTGCCCTTATAAAGGGTGCATATCTGCATTGAGGGTATTATCGAGGGGAAGGCAACTTTCCGTTTGTATTACGTTTTTTGCCCCTGTAAAGAGTGCACCTCTGCATTACAGGATATTAGCAAGGAGAAGGCAATTGTCTGTTTGTATTGCATTTTTTTTGCCCCTGTAAAGGGCGCATATTTGCATTAGGTGTATTATAGCAAGACGAAGACAACTTTCCGTTTCTGTTTCATTTTTCTGCCCCTGTGAAGGGTGCATATCTGTAGTAGTAAGGACATTAGCGAGGGGAATACAGCTTTCCGTTTGTGTTGCATTTTTTGCCCTTGTAAAGGAGCGCATATTTGCATTAAGGTATATTAGCAAGGGAAGGACAACTTTCCGTTTCTGTTTCATTTTTCCTGCCCCTGTGAAGGGTGCATATCTGCAGTAGTAAGGATATTGGCGAGGGGAAGGCAGCGTTCCGTTTGTGTTGCATATTTTTGCCCCTGTGAAGGGCGCATATCTGCATGAAGGGTATTAGCAAGGAGAAGGCAACTTTCCGTTTGTTTCATTTTTTCTGCTCCTGTAAAGGGTGCATGCCTGCATTGAGGGCATTAGCGAGGGGAAGGCAACTTTCCGTTTCATTTCATTTTTTTTCTTCCTGTAAAGGGTGCATATGTGCGGGACGGGTATCAACAAGGGGAAGACAACTTTTCGTTTGTGATTAACTTTTTTTGTCCCTGTAAAGGGCGCATATTTGCATTAGGTGTATTATAGTAAGGCAAAGACAACTTTGCGTTTCTGTTTCATTTTTCTGCCCCTGTAAAGGGTGCATATCTGCAGTAAGGGTATTAGCAAGGGGAAGGCAACTTTTTGTTTGTGTTTCATTTTTTTCCTGGTAAAGGTTAAGGGTTAATTAAGGGTATTAATAGGGCGAAGGCAACTTTCTGTTTGCGGTGTGAGACACTAGTTAACACGCGCAGGCCAGCAACTGCAGTCCAAAGAAAAGATAACGCACACGGCTTCATATTCCCACTTTTATTAATCGAATCGAAGGTAAATGAGCATAAACGAAGTTGTCACCAGTAAATGAACAGTAATACGTACTACAACATGTAACGACTTTGTGGGTCGTTGGGAAATTACCAGAATAATACTCTCCTTTCGAACTCATCGAAATATATTCTCGCTGCCACATAGGTTGACAAAAAAAAACAGATGCCGGCCTCACCCTCTGTGGGACCCTTTGTGGGGAAAGAAGAAGAACGCGCTGAGAGTGTCCATATAATTGCTATCGCGGTAAAACCGCAAGAACGGCGCATTGCGATAAGAGATGCGGTGCAGACCTTGCGGAGAAAGTGGGTCCCTTATTCACCATTCAACATATTGACGTGCTTGGCTTCCTAGAAATCCGCCACAGCAGCGAATTAAGTGTACGATAAGGGACGCGCAGCGAATTTCGGCGACGAACACGTTCCACAATTACAATCTTTATCATTGGCTAGAATATGCGTGCGCTCACTTTGTAAAAATAAAATAATACTACGTGACACGCGTAGTGCGCCAAAAGGCTGAAAGAGCTGGCTTGTGCAAGAAAAGTTTGTAAACGTTTTACTTCATATTTAACTATGTGTCCATGACCTAGTGCTTAGAGCATGGGGCTTGCGTACAAGGGCAATCAGGTTTGGAACGAACCATCGGAATGTGATTTCTTCATAATGCAGAGAGAGATGTTTCAAGGTCTAAATGTCGGGGTAGCATACATACAAATTAGAGAGAAGAGCCGAAGCGAGTCGCCGCTTTAAAATGCAATGCAATAAAATCTGTGCGGTACGTGCGGATGCCGACGGCGAGAGACGAAATAACGATATAAGCGCATTTTGGGCAGAGAGTCGACTAATTGGACCAAAAGTTGGGTAATTCCTCAGTGCCCTCGGTGAATATTTTATCCGAGGGGTGCGTGACGCATAATATAGAGCGCTAGTAGCACAACTTGAGAAGCGCTTTGTTGACCTTGAGAATTTTAAAAGTGCGTCGTCGTCTTGGGTACACATTTCTTTTTCGCTGACCGCAGTTTAAAGGAAAATCACGAGCAGATCCAACTTAGGTTGTTGTCCATGTGTACGCTAGATCATCAATGAATTTAGGACTGGATGACTAAATGAAGGCGACGTTGCTGGTACAAGAGCGGAGAGCCTACTTTAGCCGAGATTAGTTAGCACTAACACAAGCAATAATTTATCCACACTTAGCCAACAATAACCAGTTCTAACCAAAGCTGCCCAGTGTGCCGTTCACCGCTCACAAACTCTGTGTGTGTGTGGGGGGGGGGGGGGGATTGGACTCAAGACAAGTTTAGTTCATTGTTGTAATTTCGTAAGCCTTTGAATCTCTAGTAATGTCTGCTAGCTTGCAAGGTGCCCCCTTTAATTTCAAAGCAGTGCTCGTTAAAAAGTTCCGTGCAAGTGACATACACACATTTCAAACTTTGCGCAATGACTCCGAACATCGCTAAACAGTTTGCAGGAAGGTTTCACTCGAGTGCACAATAATTAGTTCAGTGTCCCTGCGAATGATAGTAAATGTGCTCACACATGGTAGAATCTGAGCAGATTGGTGCTTAATAACGCACCATGATATATTTCCTGCTTGTGAGAACTGCTTACCAATGGATGAGGACGTTGCCGCCTTCCATTCGAGCGTGGTGGATAAAGTCATTGGACTGGGAGAAGAACTGCGACAGGTTCTGGCCGGGGGTGTCTGAAGCCTGGATGCAGAGATATTCCTTGTCCTGCGCGAGAATAGCGTTCGTTTGCTTTTCGTTAGGCAGCGACACTTAACCCGTCCTGCAACGAAGGACACTTGCGAAAACAGGAAACTGAATAAAATTGAACCACACCACAGCGGAGCTTCTGTGACGTGGCATGGTGCAGCGGCGCGCGAAGTGTTTGTATTCGCAGTTATTGTGTTATCTCGGTGTCCATTTCGTGCGATATAGACAATTCACGTTTCGATCAACTTATGTGCTTCGTGAGCCTAACCACCGCACCTACGCGTTGAAGGGGATATGGTAGGGTAAACAGGTAATCCTGGTTTCAGCTTTATATCTCAGGAACGGTACCATATTGTCTTGTGGAATTCTGCGTGCTCAATAAGAGAGCTTGTGGCCTTCAGTCTGTGCAATTTTGACCCTGTAGCTTTTCTTACTTGCTTATGGTCAAGTATCGAATTTCAGACTGGTGCACAAAATTAAATTTACCTTGTTTCAAAAATCAAAAACAGTATGACCGTGAAATTTTGCACGCTTATTCAACATGATATTGGTATTAATCCCAACCTATAAAAATGGGCTCTTAGATTTATCTCACAAAAGAAAAAAAATATCGTCCTCACTTGTCACGTTCCGTGAAGGAGACTTTCCAAGTAATCTTTTTTTCTTAATTACAAATTAAACGGTTTTCGAAGTTTTAGCTTCATACTATTTGCAAGGAATTTAGGCATAATCTGATAAAAGTTAAGCGCGGTCGGTTGGAAAGATTTCCAGAAAAAGTATATCAAGTTTGAAAAATTAAAAAAAAAACTGATCATAAGAAAAACACGAATTTATGTTTAAGAACACGCGCGGAACGTGAGCGCAACGTACAGCAATAAATACGTTAAAAAATCGGCAGATCCCACGCAATGTGGGAATCGATGTAATGCGAGGCAGCCAGCAAAGAGCTGCATACATCTTCTTGTTTGTCATTGAGGCTAATGAAGTCATTCATGTCGGGACATCTAGTTCGCTGTATATCGCGTGATTGTCATACATGCATGCGTGTACAATCTGGTATATGCCATGCTAATTAAACATATATTCTGTTACACACAGGGTGTTTCAAGAAATGTGTCCAGTATTTTTTAAAAATCACAGAAAGGAGGTATCTGCGTGCTACCTGCGGCGTTACCTTTACTGTGGGAGAGGGCATTTTGAGATGCGTAGAAACATTAATTACGGCAGTAATTATAGAAATTAGGAAAATTAACTTTTTAACCAGTGGAAATAAGTGGTCAAGTGAAATGGGCGAATAGAAGCCCTTCCTGAAAATAGCCTATAGCCGCTTTGAAATTTTTAAAAGGCGGTCACTGGTAATCACCGCGGAGCGATGAAATCTGGCTCATACATCTCCCTGATCAGAAATCAGGGAGATGTATTGGTTCTAAGGTTGCTCCGGTTCTTAGTGATTTATACCTTAGCAAGATTGACAATCTTTTGGAAGGCGCCTTAGGTAATTCGGTTATTAAGGTTTTTCGTTATGTGGACGATTACTTGATTTTTTGCAGTGGTGAGGACTTCGAAAACGTGGTAACTTCCGTGAGCGAAAAATTTAAATTAAATGGAGGAGGGCTGAGCTTTCCTAAAGAGGTGCCTCAGAATAATGGAATACAATTTCTAGACATTTCCTTAACGTTCCAGAAGAACCACGTGTGCTGGCAGTATTCTCCTAGATCTTCGAAACCGCCGTTAAATTTTTCGTCGAAGCACTCGAAGGTTGCAAAAAACGGCATCGCCATGTCTTGCCTTAAGTCAGCCTTCACCAAGTCGTGTGAGCACAAAATGAGTGATAGCTTTAGCGCACAGGTTACGCGTCTTTTAGATGTAGGCTATCCTCGTGATGCAGTGGACACGGTCGCTGAACGTTTAAAGAAGTCTATTGTGTCAAGTCCGAGCATGGTTGCAGAAAGCGATAGGAAGAAACGTGTCGTAGGTATACCGCACATTCACTGCATATCTCACAGGCTAAAGAAAGTAGGAAGTAGTGTTGTTTTCACGGCTGCCAATAAGCTAGGTAAGATTTGTGCCGCTGTGCAGAGGAAGAATGAGCGAGTAAAAGACAAGAAGCGGACCGATATTTGTTTCGTAAAACACACCAACAAATTCACTGATTGCCGTACGAGTGTGGTGTATAAAGCGCGAGACAGACGGTACGATTTTCCATGCGATGTGCCGGCCGACGCGGCGGTGGGGGAGAGGGAATGGTGGCTGTCCGATGCTATGAAAGGTCACCATTCCGGTTTCCCCACCGCCGTGTCGGACGTCGCATCGCATGGAAAATCGTACCGTCTGTCTCGCCCTTAAGATCCCTTTCAGCTACGGCCGCTTCTACGTAGGACAGACGGGCCGATGCATCAACCAGAGATTGTTGGAACATAAGGGATCGCTAACAGGAGGCTCACCTGCTAATCTATCTTCACATTGTCGAGATTGTAAGTGCACGCCAAAATTCGATGAATGCGCAGTGTTGTACCGGCATAGAAATGAAGAAACGCGCCTGATGATTGAAGCATGGCATATCGAGAATAGCGGTAGCGCATGCGTGAGCCAACCGTCGATTAACTTGCATAAAGATGAAATTAAATGCCTTAACAGTTATCTTCCACGTAGACCGCCACGCGTGCCGGATTGATAGGTTCGCCTGTTGCATGGGCATGCGCAGATAAGTTTTCGTGCCTTCTTTCTTTTCAGCCGGTGTGCGTCTCTTCAGTTGTTAGTCGGCGTTTGTGGTGTCCTGACCTCTTTCTTGTGTCCGTGTTTGCACGCCTTGTCTCTTTTTAGAATGAATACGTACCAACTAGCTCAGCTCTCTGTTATTCTAAAATAGATAGATAGATAGATAGATAGATAGATAGATAGATAGATAGATAGATAGATAGATAGATAGATAGATAGATAGATAGATAGATAGATAGATAGATAGATAGATAGATAGATAGATAGATAGATAGATAGATAGATAGATAGATATTCTCCATTTTTAGATTGCCACAATTTTATGCCGCTTAGTCGATTACTATCGTTACTACCAAAGACTGGCGTCGTTATCGCAAAGAGCTGCACGGTATATGAGATTGTCGCTTAACCTTATACTAAACCAGACTGCCAGACTGCCATCAACAGCACGAAACGTGCTCTAGCAGGGCTCCCTGCTTTCGGTTTGGTTAGAAAAGTACGCGCGGGTCGGCCGCGCATATTGCCTGTGTTCTTTCATCGGTAAGGCGGTCGACGAAATGGCAATTACTCCGGGCGTTTGTTGATGTGGCATCTCGCTTGCGCCATGATTGCTGCGTCGCCGGGGATTGAAGCGCGCCTGCTTGCCGGATGAAAAGAGTGTCTAAAAACGCGCTCATTTTGAAATTTCGCAAGACTGGCTATCTGATTATTCTTGTGCGACCTTCGATTCTGCAGCGTCGCCGCATTTAGCCGGGTGCAGAGTGCGAGATCGTCGTCTAGGTTCAAGAACCTCAGGCGGTTAAAATAATTCGTCAGCCAGCCTTCCTCGTGACGGAGGGCCTCATAACAAACAATCAAACAAACAAACAGACAAACAAACAAACAAACAAACAAACAAACAAACAAACAAGCAAACAAACAAACAAACAAACAAAAGAACTTCGTGACGTTATTATGGTATGTTCTTGGGCCGTAAAACGAATGAGCATTAACGAAGAGTTTGGTTAACGCAGTTTGGCTCTATAAATGGCAGGCATATGCAATATCGTCCACTGTATAAGCTAAAACAGCATCATCATAAAGATCTTCGCGGTGCTATGCTGTAAGGCACATGACGCGTACGCGGTCAGTGACTTCTGTGTAAGTAATACGAGCGGAAGCTACAGCTAGGAATACACCATTTCGCAACAGACGCACATTGGCATACACACGAGAAGCTTAGATTCGGGATAGTGTTGACGCAGTGGTCTCGCCGTGCTTTACCTATGATATGCTGAAAGCCACAAGAATGACGAAAGGTTTACGTCGTTCTCTCCGAGACGCTCGAGTCAGCTTCTCAGAACCGTTCTTTCAGGAATCGTGTTTGCTCTTATGATTAGGTTGCTTGACTTCGGGGTTGGGGCTGAAGGGTTTGCAGCGCGCGCTGAGCTCAAACACTAGTAAAAACTACGTTATTGCATTTACCTTGATTGCGGGGGCTTTCTGTACCAGTCGACTGCCCTCCCCCCCCCCCCCTTTTTTTTGTCCTTTGAGCCACGAACTAGGAGTTCTCAGGATGTAAGAGTGGGGAATACTGTTACCGACCTCGGAACACTTGGGTTTCACCCTGTGAGGGTGTGCCCTGTATTTGTTGCGATCGTTAAACTCCCAAAAAAGTTTTCCAAGAGTACACTTAAGGATAATTGCATTATAAAGTGAGGCAGGTTTATAGCAATACACGTGTATTTTTATAAGATTTTTTAAGAGCGAATAACCAACATTCGCCAAAGGTTCTGGTTTAACCCAGTTTTGTACATTGACAAGCGTTTTGTGTCCTGGGCCCTATCAACCCTCACTTGGAAGTCCTAAACCGCGTCTTAAGGGAGCTTAAAGATTATTGTAGAGCAATTCTCGTCTTCGTTATAACTTTATGTGATAGTTTATTTTTTTGCTCCGCCATTTACATAACTAGAAGCTTTTTTCTAGAAGTTAACTCACAAATGTTCTTTTTATGCCGATGGCAAAGTAGTCCAAATAAAGCCCACTTTACTTCCCATAGAATGTTCCTGACTAATGATTAGTGAGGGAACATGCAGGAGCAGGTTTGGGCAATGCTAAAAGCGGTTGTGTAATTTCGTTGCTGGAATCGTGGTTAGTACTTTGATTTCATTTCATTTCACTTCATTTTATTACCTTAAAGACCCCGTTTGGGGTATTACATAAGGGGTGGTTTGTATATTGGAACAATGAATGCAGGTGTTATGGTGTAATACAGGTTTGCAACATGTCCAGGAATTCGGAATGAGTTGGTACGGCAGCAGCATGGTGAGGCACGTCGTTCCAGTCTCTGGCAGCCCGAGGAAAAAATGAGGTTTGAAATGTGATGGTGCGTGTTCGAGGACGGGTTACTTGCTGTAAAAAGGAGGACATTATGCTGTAAAAAAAATGAGCGCAAGGCGTTTTTCTTCCAAATGATGAGGTCTGCTTGAGAGTCCCATGTGCCGACATCGGCACCGATCTTGTGGAGCCAGGCTGAGTAAGCCAAATGTGACCTGTGCAGTTTGTCGAAAAGCAAAGAATAGCGCTGCATTTTCGGGGTAATAGGCTCGCGCCTTCAACCTTGCAACGATTCCGTTCACAATGCTTCGCTTCACTAATGAAATTACATATAATAATCGTTAGTTAAGCCCAGGCCTGAAAGCTAACGAATTAACCCGAAAACTTGCACCGTCTTATGCTGAAGCAAACATAAAGTTACTCGTCTGTGCGTCATGAGCAGTTCAGGCACCCTAATTCTCGACATAATCCTGGGCATCAATAGTGTCTGACAACCGGAGGCACCGTTTCAAAACGCCGAAGTGCCCTCTAGCCAGAAAAAAAAAAATAAAACTTGGAGGGCGCTTGAGCGTCGCCTTCAAGAGTAGAACGCGATAGCGTAATCGGACCCCGTGCGCATCGCCTTCTCAATTGCTAGCCTGCTCCGGTTCTCGGTGGTCACCTCAGCCGTGCCGCAAGGAAACGAACGTCTGGGCGCGTAACATTGGTCGTCTCAAACTATCCTAGAATGCATACTGCAAGTACAGTTGCGAGTTGCCCACTACGCCATAATTCATCATTTTGCCAATCGGCGAAGGGCCCACTACGCTTCCGTAAGGCAACACGCGAACCTACGCAGCTGCTCACTTTGTTGATGCTTTTGCTGATGATGGACATTAAATGTGTCTGGGCGCTTTGTAATGAGTGGGCCTTTAATTAAAACACCCGCTCGTTGCGCAATTCACATATTTTGACGCCTGGAGCGATTCTACGCTTCCGCCACGCAATATTCCATGCGTTAAGGAGACTCCTTCCACTACATGACATTCATATAGTGTTTTAACGCGATAGCGTTAGAGAGCTCGTGTCGCAGAAATTACGGTGTCGGTGTCGGCACCGTTGGTTGTGAGCGAAAAATCGTCCGTGAGCGAAAAATCGAGAAAGAAGCAAATAAAATAAAGAATAAAATCTTTGGTCCCATTGAGGATCGAACCCGGGCCATTCGCGGGGCAAGCAGGTGTCCTACCACAAAGCCACGATGTCACTTGCAGCTGCTTCAGAAAAAAACACTACATAAATGTCATGTAGTGAAGGAGTCTCCTTAACGCATTTTGTTCGGCAGGTGTCACGACAAAAACGAGCCCACTCGGCGATTTGTAGGCGCATTGGCGAGACCATCAAACTAAGTCGAAAAAGGCCGGGATAGTGCAGCCATCGTCGCTAAAAACAGACACGTTCAAACAGCTCTAAAAATGGACAACTATGTCCATCTAGCGGAAAACATATCAAGCCAACGCTGGCTTTCTAGAGGAGGCGTTGATCAAGCAAACAGCAAACACTAGATAATGTACTGCCATCTGTGAGGCATTGTGAGAAATATGTCTCGACTCTTTATGACCTTCGAGATGGCGAGCGCGCGGCGTGCATCTTGGAGGCCATGCGATTCTTGTTTTAGATCGAAAACCTCTACCATTTGCGCGCGCGCACACATGTGTATCTGTGTGCGTGTGCGTGTGTAACAATACAGATTACTAAGTATGCACTTAGTGGTTGAAGTGCGAACAAGGGGCCGGATTTCGCTATCGCGTTCAACCCTTAAAGGCGAAGCTTAAGGGTCCTCCAATTTTTTTTCCGAATCAGTTTACGCAATGACGTGGCTCTGTGGTAGAACACCTAGCTGCTTGCCACGCAGAAGGCCTGGGTTCGATTCTCACTCGAGCCTAAGATTTTTATTATATATTTTATTTGCATCTTTCTCGATTTTTCAGTCAAGGACAAGATGATGATTTTTCGCTCACTTCCAACGACGCCGATGCCAACACCGGAATTTCTGCGAACCGAGCTGTTTAACGATATAGCGTAAGAAATTCTACCTTGAGAAAGGACTGTTGCGTCACGTGCCGTAAAGTAGAAACGCAGTGCTATATGTTACACAAGACTGATACTAATGAAACCAAGAGACAATGACGCCAAGGAAGCATAAGGAACATTATTTTGTAGGTTTTATCGGTAATGTTGTAATACGGCATAATATGGACGAAAAAACAACTTCCCGTAGGAGACGAACCCACAGCCTACGGATAACGCGTCCGATGCTCTACAAATTGAGCTACAGCGGCGGCCGCCGCTGGGTGTGTTAGTCTGTGTCGCTCGAAGCCATGATGGCGAGTGTGGAACAGTATACTTTTTGCCAGCTGGCGTCACGTGGCACGTGATTTTTTTTACGAACTGGCAGCTGACCAGCAAACCCTCGCATGCTACCTAAAGACATCAAGCCTGCCGGTACGAGACCCTCGCTATGAAAAAAATACGGATAGAAACCTAAGGCGCGACATCTTGGCAGAAATCGGAGCGCACAACTTTATCGAAAACATGCTACTGAAGCACAAACTTACGACGAAGGTCTGGTACTGCTGTGAGCACTACGACAGGGAACACGCGAGTTCGTGGCCCCAAACCCAAATTTAACCGATACTCGGATGGCGCTTTCAAAAATAAAGTGGAAAAGGGTGACGCTTTTCCATGAACTGTTGTCACTCCCACCACGCGTCTGTTTTTACGATGCACGAAATACATCACACAAATAGCTGCTTCATATTGTAGCGCCTGTTGTAGCGCTCACGCGCAGCAAAGGGCAGTACCGTTTTTTAAAAATCATATTGTGCTGTATCTTGATTTTATGTGTTAACCGCGCACACACACAAACAAATGGAAAGGCGGTATTTTGCGAGGCGGGCGTGCCGTGTTCACACCGAGCGCGGATCCGGAAAGCATACACGCATTATCCGCAAAAACGGAAAAGCCGCGGCCGTTTGCCCGGATCACTCCCGGACCGATTGTCTCCGCGAGGAAAAGTTGGCCCGCAGCCAATCAGGGCCCGAGAAGCCCGCGCGCTGTATGGCGTAGTGCTGCAGGATGGCGACACGTCCGCCGTGGATTGCTCCGCCCCTGCAGCGGAGCGGGCAGAAGGCAACGCGGTCGGTTTGGACACCCGCGCGGCCTCGCTGCCTCTCCGCTTTGAAAATCCGCTTGCCCGCTTGCGTGCTCCGCGTTCGGTGTGAACGTGGTCGTGGCGCCCTTTCCACTTTGTTGCAAACAGCGGCCGCCGCGAATCACCCTGCGTCGGTTTGAGGCTATTTGCCCCGCGCTCCCGTGTTCCCACTCATACTGCTCACGATAGTACATTGAAGTAGTATGCAGACTGATAATTGAGTGATGGCTGCCAGTAATTTGCGCCTTTTGTTGCAGCTTGTCTCTGCGAATGTCTGGATTCTCTTTCTTGCTGTGTCATAGGTTTGGTGACTGGCCACGGCGGCCGCATTTTGATGGGGGCCACATACAAGAACACCAATTTACTTACACTTAGGCGCACCTTAAAGAACCTCGGACGGTCAAAATTAATCCATATGGCCACACTTGTAATCGTATTGTGGTTTTGGCGCGTTAAACCACAGAATTTAATTAAAATTTCTTGCTGTGCTGCAAGATGAGCATGTTACTGCGTTAACGTTAAAAGACGAACGCATATCGGCATTCACCGCGGGCGATTCAGTTGAAGGCTAATTGAGTTACCCTTGGAAAAGCGCCTTCGGCATGCAGGGAACCTTAGGCACCTTAGGAACGTTGCAGCGCACACAGACGGGAAGAAAAGAATAAAACACAAGACACATAATCCTGGTGAAATCCTAGAGAAAACACATTAATTATAAGTTTCTCCGTCAGAAACTTAATTTGTTAATTTCAGCGTTGATACAAATGTGTCTGTGCAAGTCCAAAGTAAAACGCGAAGTCAAGCTTTTTTCTGAATGCCGAACGGGGGCCTGTGTCAAGAAGCAGATAAAAAGTGACCATTCTCTCTGAAGATAAGCAGAAAGAAAATGAGCTCCACCACAGCAGTTGGTCCTAAAAGAACTGGTTTGAAGCGGCTACACGTAGCTTCGCAATAAGTACTGGCCGTGCTAGCATGAAGGCGAGGTGTGGCCGCAGACGGTCGATAGCTGAGCCGCAGAGGGCGCTCACAGAACATCGACGCCCTTTGGCGCCGTCCAGCAACGCCCATTCTACCTCTAGCAGCCGACGACGTCGGAATGTAAGCTAGATTGATGACCAGAGGTTGCAGACCCCGATTTCGACTAAAACGTTGGTCTGTCAAGTGTAGACTGTGCGCCATCGTGTGTCATCAAACGAATGAATGGCTTCGAGCGCGATTGAGGAGTTGCTAAAGCGAAATGAGGGAAAAGTTCGAGGGAAATGTGCTGGGAGGACGACCATATTGAGTGGTTAATGCTCGGGGCAATACCTCTCTGTCCAAATCGACCAATCTTCCAAGTAAAATGTTATTACCTTTAGCAGATAGGCGCGTGACGGGAAGCGTTATGCGCTCATATTCTGTGATGGGGCAGTGGCATAACCTCCATTTTCCCCCGCGCTTATGTGCCAGAGAAAGAACGTCGAACACAGGTTAACATAATTACGCCTGTAAAGCGTGCACCGCTGTAAGTAAACAAAGCTAGCGGCGAAGCCGCGCTTGTGCGTTTTATAGTGGGACCGTCATGCGGTGCGGCTTAGGTGAAACTTGACAAACGTCTCTCTCCCATGGCTGATCTATAGTACTGGTTGTTTCAGTGCTTTCAGCACGTCTAAAGGCTTAAAATTTACGGAAGAAAGGAATGAAGCCAGGGCTCGCCTTTTTCTCTCCCGTTATATCATTTTGAGTGATTCGAGGGGGCTCGAATGACAGTTTTCGTTTCTTTTTCTTTTTTTCAGGTCTACGAGACGCGCGAAAAACCTCCGAAAATACCTTGCCCGAGCTTTCCGGATAACCACGAGCAATGTCGCCTGTAGGGTTCACGATGACAGATTTCGCATAGAAACCAGATGAAAAAAAAAAAAGCGAGGAGAGACATATTAGCGTATAGTAGTTTGCGCGAGTGTCTGTCACTTCACGTGTTTTTATATCCTGGATTGTGCGCAGAACCTGCGGTTGTTAGTCACATGCACCAACACGTTCCACTTAATCTAGTACTTTTCTCGCCTCTAGCGCAATCGGCGGCGACGAATAGGAGCGATGAGCTTCACTTTGGAAGCTGTAATCAGCGACACCTATACGTGGCAATGCGAGTTTCAAAGCACCGGGCTGATTTTTATGTCGACTTGGCGCTGAAGCGGAGTGTTTCGTCAGTGTTATGGTCTCAAGATTTTTTCTTTTTTTTTGTTTCGTGTTGAGTGAAAAATGAGCGCTTCTTTCTTAATGATGAGATGTCTCTGTATCATTAGCGTATCGTTGGAGCCGTGTCCCTCTGTTTGATTAAGGCTCACGACTGCTTGTCGTGACTTGAGACAATTTGTTCGCGTCTGCATTCTAAGCAATTGTTCATCGAGGTTGCTGCATTTTCATGCTTACTTTTCGGGCTATTATTACGCAAATTACACAGTGCGTAGTTACTTGAGTTCCGAGAAAAAGTTAAATGAAGTGAAGTACTCTGTTCCACTCGTGTCGCGTCGTATACTAGCGACAGCGACTACTCGCTTGTTGCTAGAAAAAAAGAAACGCGAAGTTGGATGCAGGTTTGTTAGCTCTTATTTCGCTCTCGCACCGTGCAGTTTTGCTTTTACGAGTGCGGCTTCGGTGTCGTCATTGCGCTGCCACCGAACCCGCAGATGTTAGACAGAGCTAGTCCGAACCGCACGGCTGCAATCTCGTAATGTCTTGCTGCCGGCGTTTAACCGCGCGTCGGCGCGTCACCGAAGCCTGTAATCTAGAGATGCGTCCATTTTGTCGGTTCCGCGGACGCCCAGTCCTCATATGGCATTCCAGTAGCGCGCCATTTCGCTCCCTTCTCTGTCTGGTCAGCCTCGGCTGCAAACAGCGACCGTCCGCAGCATTGACTTCGTCTCGCCGCTGCATAGAATGCTGTCGCGGGAGTTCACGTTTCTGTACAAGAGCACAGCGACGCTTGACTGCATTTATCCCCCCCCCCCTCTCTCTCTCTCGATGAAGACCAGGCTTTGGTTCATAACCACTCCCACGAAAACTGGGCAGGCTGTTCTAATACCGCAGACAAGTCTGCTCTTCAATAACGAGCCTTGTTCGCCTTCTTTTTTAGATGTTGTCCATCGGTTTATTAATGCGCTACATTCAATTAAAACGATGATCCATTATTTTTTGAAGTAAAAATTTGCACTCCGAATCGTAGCGGAAGGAATCAGCTTGATTACCCGGTAGGAACGGGTGGTGTGACTTCACGTGTGAGGATGTACCCATCCCCGTGCTAGTGGAACTTGCTTCCTAGGTTTCCCGTCATTAAACAGCCTACTCTGTGAACGTATCTACAAAAGAAAAGAAATGGTTAGGACATCTCGGTAATTGCGAATGGTTGTGCTCCGCCGGAGGAGGCGGGAATTCAGTCGACAATTTCTTTTTTTTTTTTCTACAGTCGTGGTTTGAGCTCCTAATCAGTGGCCGTTTCCAAAAGCCCCGTCCCTTGCCGAGGCGCCTGTTCGGCACCGAAACATCATTCATGGGCAGCTGTTGCGGACAGGAGCGATTATCGCTTGTCCTCACATCGCTTGGCTCGCAGCCAGTGGATGGGAGAGAAGGCAGCGGACACAAGACGTTCGCTACAGGGATGTTCCGCGGTCTTACGTCCTGTTCTTGCCTCATGTGCGGCACTATCTGTACAGTTATAGTATTGTTTTTGTTAGCAGCAAAACCATGGCGCGTTGCTTCTCATTCACTCTTCTACAGCCTCGGCAAAAGTTTTTTTTTTTTTTTTTCACCGCTATACGGAACCCAAACTTATGTTTGAGCGCGACGCTCGCGCGGCTGTGCTGTGCGTTACTGGGGGCAGACGCTGCCAGCGAAGGCGGCAAGGACACGTGCGCGCATGCGCTCCTCATTCGACTAAGAGCACTGCTAGTCAGCAGTAGTTACATTGTGAATCACCACAGATGTAATCTGAGAGCTCTGCGCGTGCGCGGA
The DNA here is from genome assembly GCF_013339695.2 of Rhipicephalus sanguineus. Classification (NCBI taxonomy): domain Eukaryota; kingdom Metazoa; phylum Arthropoda; class Arachnida; order Ixodida; family Ixodidae; genus Rhipicephalus; species Rhipicephalus sanguineus. Next base: position 219,078,503 of record NC_051176.1, on the reverse strand, counting down.
AGCGGGGGCGGCGGTGTTGTGGCCGTGGATGGCCCCTGATGCGATAAGAGCATTTGCGCCGCTCGACGTTGCTTCGGAAGCCTACAGCTGGTAAAAAGAAAAGCGAATGAAATAAATCAAATGTACGCACGCACGCACATGCACGCGCGCGCGCACACGCACGCACACACACACACGTATACAGACACGTGCTCCCACATACACACGCACAGGATATTGCTATTCTGACGTGGAAAAACAAGCGCCCTTGATATACAGCTCTTCGTAAAGAAAGTAATATGGAGGAAAAAATTCCGCCGTGCCATAAATGGAACGGATGGCGCCGTGTCGCTCCTACATTAAAAGCCTTTTCCAAAGGCGGTAACGGAAAAATATGGTACCTCGTTTTTTTCAGAAGGCGGATGTTCTTGTTTTTTTTTCTAGATCTCTTCTTGACCTTATACCCTGGAACGTCAAGTGAAACGTAATATTGCGGAAGACGGCTTCTGCGTTTCACGTTTTCGCGGTTTGATAACATGACACTCATTTTTTGCAAAGTGCTAAAGCCGTGACCTTATGCCGTCGTTTTTAGAGACCCATGTGGCCTGAGCCTCGATTTTCAGCGCGCGCGCACACACACACACACACACACACACACACACACACACACACACACACACACACACACACACACACACACACACACACACACACACACACACACACACACACACACACACACACACACACACACACACACACACACACACACATATATATATATTGGAATGACAAGAGAAATAGACACAACGCCTGTTCGCTAGGCCGGCTGTTCTATTCTGAACCTCGTTCTTCTCTTCCTCGTGCTGGTGAAGCACGAGGGCCGAAGCTATAGCCTGCTGCTCATCGTCATGACAATATATATATATATATATATATATATATATATATATATAGTGACTGTCTGACGAAGCAGCGCGTTGATCGAACATGACTAAATGTCATGTTCTAATTCCCCGTTACCTCCCTCTCTTTTTTCTTTGTGTTGGCTGCTACAGTGGATGTGCTTTTCACGCGCAGTAAATGACGCGGTGCGAAAAGAGGAAGGGAAGTTAAGCGAATGATACATTTTTCCACTCGAATACCCGCAAACGTAAGCTTCACGAGAACACACTAATCTAGTTTAGCGGTTAAGCCTGACGCGATCACCTTGAAGCGGCTCCCGACGTCGGGGCGTTGCTTTGGAGAGGGACCGTCGAAAGGCAGCACAACAAGCAGTGGGGAGAAAATAGCCGGAGAAAAGCGGGCCTGCCATATATAGAGAGAGCGCGGGCCAACGTAAACGTCGTTAATCGATACGCGGCGCACGTACGGGCCCTCCCGGCATGGAGCCAATCCATCATTCACGGTCCACACGAGCGCCAGGGATGCGCGCGCGACGCATACACTTGGTGTGTGCGTCTGTACGTATGTGCGTGTGTGCACAGGAGGTTTCGTCAGCCCTGTTTGGACGCCGCGTTAGAAGCCAAGGCGCGCGTGTGGCGCGGGCGTGCATTCCCCCCCCCCCCCCCTCCTCTTTCTGCCGCCTCGTCCGCCGAAAGAGAGGAGCTTTTCATGGACGGCACGCCTGTCCGAGTACCCACCCTCATGCCACTTTTTTACCCTCGCCAGCGCGACAGCCGCCAGCAATTGCCAGCCACAACGGTTCGAGGAGTCCTCCGCGACGTCGTTTATACGTGTATCGTCTGTCATTATTTCTATACAAAGCGCTTCCCTGTCTTTTTTTTTTTTTCTTATCTCGTTATGCTCGCAGTCAGACCTCTTTACCATCGTTTCATAGTCGTGTTCCACGATTACGGCGTCAGAGAAGCGAACGTTTACGACGTGTAAGCAACGATTGGGCGGAATGAAGGCTCCTTTATCAACGTCGAGCGTAATTGTTTTGTCTACCTATATTCTCTCTATTGCGAGAGCGGTTAATGACTGTATACACGATGGGCTTCCTGTGTCCGTCTGTCCAATCCGTTGCGTCATTGCGATAATCAGGCCGCGTCGCTATCCTCAGTCTTGTCATATGGCGAAGAAAAATGAACTTTCCCTACCACCGCCACACTTGCACTTTGGCTCCAGGGGCAATGCGCAGTTCTTAGAAGAACACCACTACTGTCATGCAATTTCATTTTATTCAGGTAAATGTCAATACGTGCGACTGTAAATACGTGTAAAACCGAGGTAAATAAACATTAATGTCTATTTAGAACATGCAGACTAGCGGTTGTTTTTGAGCTGAGTACACACTGCGAACTCCAACGGTGCATTCCCGGAAAAAGGATCAGTTGCTTCGTGGTATTTCAGACGTATATCTATCGCACATTATGCTCCGTCAAAAGCTAGGCAGGTCAAGTAACACTAACATCCCTTGGCGGGTCACAGAAGTTCCGAAAAGTGAGAAACAAGTTATGCATGGAATGATGGCGACCTTTTTTCTCAAGTGTTTGGAATATGACACAAGACAGGAAGGAGCACGCAGACACTGCACTTCCGATCGTCTCGTCTTCTAACGCTGCTTTTCTGTGACCACGAACAAACGAGTCCACCAGTTAATTCTTGCTGGCGTCATAGGGCCGAGCGATAGCTAGGCGAAACAATTTTGGCGTGTATGTGAGTGGCGACGAGAACAGAGAGAGAGAGAGAGGGCTGCAGTAGAGGAATGGGGATACGAGGAAAAATAAAACGAAACAACGAAGACAAAAATGCCTCCGTGTTCCATTCGTACTGCACCATGCAGGGCTCAAATATCTCATGCGTACGCCGGTCTTTGTGCTCGAACAGAGCTCTGGTTGCCGTAATTATGCGCGACGTGACGCATTTTTTTCTAGCGGTTTGATCTTTTTTGCTTTTAGAGGTCAGTTCGCCGTCGCAAGGACGTCGGGCTCCCCCCTCCCCCTTTTTTTTCCTGTCCCCTCTCTCAGACCCCATTGTCTTATTGCGATGTACTCTTCGCCTTCATCACCAATTCCAGTCGCGGTACACATTTTGCCTCGCACAATCTTCAGCTGCGAGACCGCCTTGTGTCTGTCTTTCTCGTCCCGTTAGCGCGCTGTTTTCATCCGTATATCATAGTGTACCAGTCAGCCCAACAACAGCCTTTCTTAGAAGACTTCTTAGATGTCCCAGCTATTACAAGACCCTCTGTCGGGGTAAGCTGATCTTAAAATGGTGGAGGCTCGGCCCACGTCACAGAGTGGTCTTTTCTATAAGTGACCCCTGCAGGTTTTCCTGCACTGTCCGTGGCAGGAGTGATAAGCGCGTCTTTTCGGTCATGTGGTGTAGGTACAGGCACCTTATCAGAGGCATTAGTACGAGGGGACTAGCGATGGGCTTATTTTCCGCTGGTCGACTTTTTCGAAGCTTATAAGCGTAGGTGCCACGCACGCGTCCGAATTGGGTGCAAAACTGTGACACTTCACACGGCGCGGTATTTTCACTGTCTCTTACGGCGAAGCTGTATGTAGCTACGGCATTCCGTTTGTTAGCGAGCAGAAGCGTACGTGCCACAGAAACAGGGAAAACGCCACTGTGCGCTACAGGTCCGCTAAATATGAAGAGAGGAACACACGGATGTCAAACACCAAAGTATGTGCCAGACAAAAGACAAGGCGACGTACGTTGCGACAGAAAGACGTATGCTGCTACAACGAAAAACTTTAAAGAAGCATATACCAAATTCAAAAGGGCCTTTCTGGGCAGACATTTCGGATTTAGTTGCAGGGTGTGTGATCGGCTATGGCTCAAAATTCTGCGTCGCCTTTGTGTCGTGTGCTAAACAGCTTCGCTGGTCATCTACCCTTCACAAAGTGGAATGACTCTCCTGCATTCTTTTTCTACGTGCTTTACTCGGCCTCATTGAATGAACCAGGCTAGGGATCAGAATTGGGCGCGGCATCGTCAGTACACGAGGAAGGAAGCGCTTGGGATACACGTCTTTGAGCATAGGACGCCTCGTTGCGATCAGTTATGTGCCAGTTTGCCATGCTTCCCAACGCCACGTTTCTATAGGCTTCCCAAGACACGCTTAGCGGCGCTGCTGCTCTTGACAGGCAGCGCCATCTCTGGCAGAAAAAGAGAAACTGGGGTGTTAGCAGCGCGCGTTTTCCCTTCTCTTCACCGCGTTGCCGCTCGCTTTGCACGTGCAGAGCTCTCGCGGTGCACTTGCGCCGCCTCTCAATGTACCGCTTGCAGTGCGGCTTCAAAAGGAGAGAGAGAGAGAGATACGAAGAGGAAAGACAGGGAGGTTAACCAAGCTTTGGCTCGGTTGGCTACCCTGCACTTGGGGTGGGGGAAGGGGAAATAATAGAAAAGAAAGGGTAAAGAAGAAAGAAGAAGAGTATGAAAGGGATGGATGAACACTTTGAAACTACACAACACGAACTCGCGCTGTTAGTTCACAGGCGCTCGTGAAGTCCTGTGGTCCTCAAGAAGCACAAGAGGGCTTTCGTGGCCTTGCGCATATGCGAGACCGTAGGCCAAGGTCCCAAGATCTTCTTTTCTGTCAGCGGTCTTGAGTCCAGGTGACGGAGCTTGACTTCCATACTACGTCGTTGAGCTTGGTATGATGGGCAGTGGCATAGAATGTGTTCAAGCGTCTCCTCGCAGGCGCAAATGTTGCATGCCGCACTGCTGGCCATTCCAATGAGACTCGAATACACATTCGTAAATGCCACGCCCAACCACATGCGGCACAGTAAAGTTGCATCGCGTCTTGAGAGCCCGGATGGCAAACGAAGTTGTAAATTTGGGTCAATCGAATACAGGCGCACGTTGGAAAAACCCGGCGTATTCCATTGTAGAAGAGTGATACGGCGTGCGAGTGATTGTAGTCGCCACGCGGCATCTGTTCTCAAGAGTGGTATGGGTGTCCGCTGGTCTTGGTCATGAGCCGATCGTGCAGCTTCATCCGCGCGATCATTGCCGACAATTCCGCAATGACTCGGCAGCCACTGAAATATAATGTCATGTTCTTTCTCGACTGCTTGGTGGTAGTCGTGCCTTATCTCGTACACGGATTGTTCGTGTAATCCGTGCCGTAAAGCAAACCGTAGTGTTTGTAAGGCTGACCTGGAGTCGCAAAAGATGGCCCATCGATTAGGTGGCTGCTGAAGGATGTACTTGACCGCACCTTGAAGCGCTGCGAGTTCTGCGGCTGTCGACGTCGTGATGTGCGAAAACTTGAACTGTAACAGTACGTCATCAGATGGAACAACCACCGCTCCGGTAGAGCTGTTGGAATTAGTGGAGCCATCGGTGTAAACATGCTTGCGGTCAATGTAGGTTTCTTCCAACAGACGCAAAGACAACTGCTTCAGGGCTAGCGGTGACATGCGTGCCTTCTTAACGATTCCAGGAACCGATAAGCACACGTCAGGTTTTCAAGCTTGACTGGCACTTCCGAAAAGCGAACTTGATAAAATGAGAAAGGCTCATCAATCACGTTAACGGTGAAGAGCAGACGATCGACAACAACGACACCCAACTCAAAGCGAAATGCATTTCCCAAGTCGCGATTACACCGTGTAGGACCTATACCTCGAGGTAAGTCTCACTCTGTTATGTTAAAGATGAATAATGGTCCACATGCACTCCGAAATGAAGCCGTACGCGCTATCGATGTTCTGCGGCGTGGACTACGAATCATATGATTGTTGTTTTGATATGGCATGCTTACAGTAGCAGCCGTGTACTTTCGTGAACAAACGTTTGCGGCGTGCGAAAAAAAGATTACGCGGCCATGGCACTGCTTCCTGAGAAGGTTAGAGTGAAGTCCTCCGTGCCGCTGGAGAATCACCCGCCGATTAAGACGCGAGGCAGCTAGCTGAGCTTTAACCACTGTGAAGCAAGATGAACTGCTCGCCTCGTTTTTTCGGCTCTCGCGTCATGCTTGCAGTCTCTTTTTATGATATCGACTTGACAGGCGTATAAAACCTGCTGCATGAACGCGGCTAGAAAATCGCACAAAGTCAGAAGGTGGTTACTTCAAGGTTGCAATTGCAAAGCATGTATTAAGTGCCAGTTATATTTAGCGGCTTAAATATATATCACCCTAATAATGTGACAAAAACGAAGCAAACCTGCAGAACGATGCCAAAGCTTGCTGCAAATGCACGGACGTCCGTTCCGGCGTGATAAAGCAGCCTTCCCGACGCGTGAAATGCAGGCGCCGAACTTCAGAAAATGTGCCGAGTTCAGTTGAATTCAACCAACTGCGCAACGCTAACGGTATAACGAGAGTGTGAACGTTCAACAACGACTGGTAGGTCGTTGTTGAACGGGGAATCACAACACAAAGTTTTTTCACCTACAGCCGTAACTGGAATTTCACCATGCGACAAGACAGCGAGTAATCATTACTGTAGTCACTGCGTGCATGCGCCGCGTTACTTACCGATTCAGGTAGTCGAAACGAACGAAAGCGATGAACTCAGACAGCCAAAACAGAAGGCGAGACAGCGCTGTCAGCTATCCACGCTTGCCGCCTTTATTTCTCATGCGACATGTCCGAGAACCGATAAAGTTTCACACGTGAATCCTGTGCCTTGGTGTTGTCTGCACTGTTGTGGCTGGCCGCTAAACCGCAATACTTCGGACCACGCTTGCGCTTCCGCGGGGTCGCTTCTGCCATCGCGGAAATGCGCAGCTTCGCACAGCAAGCCTCTCGGTTCAACGTACCCAGCTGACGGCCCCCCACTTATCCGCACCGAGAGAAGAACGCGTGCGCACGTGCGCTACCGCTACCGTGAAAGGGGCTGAGTCGGCCGCGCAGAAGGTTCAGAGCTTTCCGACAGAGCCGCAGCGCGGCTGGCGCGGCGCTGTCGTCGCGCCGCAAACTTGAGCTTGGGTTCCCTATAGTCACGTACTACGCCGTTTCATACGGTTCAGTACTTCAGCAATTCATTTTCTTCCAACTCCGACCTCGAGGATCAACTAAGGCTGGTCGCGAGGGCCCAGGACCAGGTCCAAGCTCAAGTCATGCAGGACTAAGGGCGCCTCTTCGAAGCAACGTTATAAATACAAAAATGTTTGTTTTCTCTCTCCGGATGAAGAAGAAACTAGAAACGATCAATTTATATGCCCCATCTTTCGTGATCACTATCGAGGCGCTTCAGTTATTTCACTGGGAGCTTTGCTCGATCACCAGGCTTCTGGCACGGATGACGATCTACGAATTGGTCATTCGTTACTGGCCACCTCCGAGAATGTATACTTGGTGTCGAGAACTGAAAATGAACTTTAGCGTTTGCAATTTGGGCTCTGTTTTGTACAGTACATAGACTGCGAGAGTTGTGGTGTCTGCGCATGTAGAAGGCAACGCTATGGACGACCAGCGCTGAAACTGATAAGCACACCAGCAGCAGCGCTGTAATTCTTGACGCACCGTGTTATAATCGAGTGGAGGAGGCAGTTTTCAATAGGGCATACTGCGAATGCTTTTGACCTTACTAAACACGCTATGAACTTAAGAACCCGTGCGCTAATCACAAAGCGCGTTTCGGGGGAGGGGGACGGGGCTTAGACGAACGCGCCGGACTAAACGAAACGTTGATGTGTGCGTGTGTCGGCTATCGTCCGAAATGCGCCAATTTCGTGGACCCTCTAACGGACACGTCAACATATTACAGTTGCGTATACAAACTGTTGTAGCGTTTCCTGGTCAGCGCTGCCTGTCCACAGCGAAGAAACGACGTTGTGTATATTGCAAGTAGGTTGTTAAAGGGGCCCTCTAACACTCTTCAACCCCCCATTTTTTACTCGTGGATTGCGTAGACTGAAGTACGGACGAACTAGTGCAGCAAGAACGGCAGCGATAGCGGCACGCAGTGCTGCATGCTGACGCCGTAAATTAGCAATCGCTGAAGTCGCTGATTTTTACTTTTTTACAGTTGGGTACTTAAATTTACCTAGCATCGTGATAACTGTGTCGAGGATAACTATGGTCAAGTAAAAAAAAAAGGTTACATTTACCCAAAATTAATTCAGTTTACGTTCAACTTGCCCACACGACGGGCTCTGCGCCGTCACTATTACATTGTCGTGGCCTATTCGTACAGTGCAAGCAAGCGGTCAGCCGGCATTGCCTGCATGCGAGATCATGACAAACGTCCCATAGGCGGCTCTCTCACAGTGAACGACTGGAAATGTTGCTCTCAAAAAAAAAAAAACGGCTGCAGGAGGCGCTTGCTATGCTTCGTTGCGGCCCCTAAAGGGTTTTTTTATATGCCCGCAGTGCTCTAATGGCACACGAACTTTCGATTTGTATTGTATTTTCTCTGTGAAGAGGCTTTTGTTCTCTTTTGAGGCGAAACGTCTCATTTGCATCGGGACTTTCGCACCTGCCTAGGCCTGGTCGCTGCATACTTGACTGAGAAGTGGTCGTACTGATGACAGAGTGTAATGTGCAAAACAGGCACAGCAACGGCAGGTTCGCCCGGGATATACGCGAGAGGTGTTCATAGCAACGCACAGTATACGTTGAAAGAACGGAAGGGACATGCGATGCCTCGTAGAGGCAGAATGCTATTCCCCTTTCTGATGGCAGAACGCTTTTGTAGGAAAGCGACGGTTCGTAGTTGGCGTTCCTTGAAAAAGCGTGCCGTGAGTCTCACGGTAAAGTGAAAACTAAAAGAAAAATAAAAGAAAGAAATATTCATTGTTATAGTACGTGCTGCCTTGAGGCACCTCGCGAATGAAATAAAAGCAGGAGGGGTGGGTGGGCGCTTTATGTAGCCAAAAGGTTCGCTTGTTTTTGTTGCCAAAAGATGTCGCATTGTAGCTGACTGTCAGCATCTGTACTGCCAGAGCAACATTATTGCTGCCGGCAGTACAGATATTGGCAAACATGTTTGGTAAGGGGTCTGGAATGTAATAGGCGCTTATATGTCAAACAGAAACATTTTCTGACTATTATACCCTGCGTCAGAAAGGTTGACGCACTACCACGCTTCTTATGTCTGTACGGGCCACTTAGTTGAATACTACTTGGAAAGTTATGCCGCACTACTGCGGGACTTGCTAATTTGCATAAACTGCATGGACGGCAGTACGTGTCCTCTCACTTCTGCTAAAATGTACTAAAGAACCCGGCATAAAACACTTGCGTGTTAACAAACAAAAAACAAACAAACACGAATAATCAATGCACTCAAATATCATATAAAACACCGCAAAAATAAATAAATAAATAAATAAATAAATAAATAAATAAATAAATAAATAAATAAATAAATAAATAAATAAATAAATAAATAAACCAGTACAAAGGCACTGATTAAGGACATGCAAAGCTAAGTAAAAATGGCAACTGTTTGAAAAAATGGCATTGCAATTGTATAAGTGATTTGCGAGCATCGACTTGTAACTAAATAGGGGAAAAACTGCAAGGCATATGATGTTCTTGCAGCTGAAAGCGATCAGCCATTCTGCTCACTGTTGTCAGCTCTTCTACTCCAGCTTTGTTATGAGGTTTACAGGTTATACCCTTACTTGCCTGCTTTAAGGAAATGATGAAGCGAAGCTGCGGAAAATAGAATACCGTGCCAGGCATCTCTGCACTATGCTTATTAAAGTCTTTGGAAAATTTTCGCTCGCCGTCTGCAGGATGTGATTGTTTCACTGACTGGGAATCATGAAACAAGTGTTAGAATGCGGTCGATTCACGCCATAGGTACCGTTAGGGCATCTGTGTTGTGATCAACTCATCACTGGTACTGCCGAGCATCACGAAGGCTGATGTGTTTACTCTAAAGTGAAGTCACAAAGCGTAAGGCCAATGTCGCAGTAGCCATGTGAAGAAAGCAGACTCTGTCTATGATCTCCTTAAACGCGCACAACGCGCAACATGGAGAAAGGAAATAATCTTCGAGGGAGCCCGATGTCACGCAGCAAACATAGTGTCGCAAGCTAAGTGTCCGAGACGCCGTTTCCTCGTCTATTTTATCAATCCATTGCCTCCGAAATTCGGTACAGCGCATGACCTCAGCTGTTACTTGGCGGCGGTCACCTGACTCAGCCCAGAATGCCTGGTTCTTTTTCTGGTCTGAATCGATGGGGCGCACTAGCGATGTCAGAAGAACGCGAGTAAACCGATGCGTGCTCGCGTTCTCCTGGCGAGCCTGTGTGCAGCGTTATTCAGTTCTGTTACATGCGTGTATTATTCTTCGTTTTGTTTTATTCGTAACGTACATGCTTCTTTCCTGAGCTCAGAAAGCACGCGAAGAAGGTATACATGGGTGGGAGACGAATGGGCCTACTATGTGTGTCTGTCCTTGCTCCCACGCGACCTGGTCACGCGATGGGCCAGTTCTGGTAGCTTTCAGTTTTGCCTCGTGACGGTCCCTCCAATTTTCTTGATTTCCTCAATATACAGTGCTAGTGTCCATGCATGACGCTGATATGAGCGACACGCACCTTACGGGGTGAAAAATTCGTGAACGCGGTGTGTCGCTGGAGCCGATGTTTCGACAAGCGGACTTGTCTCCTTCAAGGCTGCAACTTCTTCAGTTGCGGCATTGAAGAAGACAAGTGCGCTTGTCGAAACGTCGGCTCCAGCGACACACCGTGTTAAAGAATTCGTCATATCTTCAAGCTTCCGTCGTCCCCTGAACTTCTGCCTTTTTTTTTGATGCATCTTACGGGCGATTTAAATAGGCATATGTAACTGCGTATTTAAATGGTCATGGTTGGATTCTAAATGTAAGCAGCAGTGATAATCATTGATCAAAGTGAACTGTACAGGCATGTCGCAGTTCAAGTCAATTGATTAGCCCCAACCTTAGCCCTTATGGAATGATATCTACTCGGTCCAAAGGCGTTGTTTCCCTTTTTTCAATGAACGCGTCGTAACTTTTTATAAATACCTGTAATCATTTTATGCATACGCCAGATTACTTTCTAAGGGCGCACTGTGGCGAAAAAAAAAATCTGTTGTCATAAAAAGAGAGAGAGAGAGAGAGAGCTCTTTATTGAAATGCAGAGAATTTAGCCGGCGTGTGTAAATTCGCTGACTTGCTACCCTGCGTGGGGAAGGGGATTGGGGACTGAAAGACACAAAGAGAGAGAGAGATATAGAAAAAAATATAAAAAGTTAAAATAGAATAAAAAAGAGGTAAAAACACAAACTGAGTTTTTTGTATCTTGGGCGGGGACGTGTGCTGACAGTGACATTACGTGCTCTCAAGGTGTCATTAAAGTTTGTCGAGCTGACCGATGCTCTCTAAATATCTGAAGAGTAGTTGCATCGCTTGTCTCTGTTGCGTGGCGCGGGGTAAAGCGCCCAAGACACAGTCAATTGAGAAAGTTCTTTCGGTCAGCATATGCATGCAATGTTCATAGAGCGCACGCTCTTCGGCATACGCTCGGCACTCCAACAAAATATGCTCGACAGTTTCTATAGAGCCACAGTTATTACAGTACGGACTTTCGGTTTGACCGAAGCGGTGCCGTAGACTGTTTCCATAAGCACTGTTTAGTCGAAGACGATGGTACAGAGTTTCAAGGTGTCGAGGAATTCTGCATGGGAGTCTTGTTCTTAGATGTGGGTCGATAGAATAGAGGAAAGCATAATGATGTGTCGAAAGGTTCCAGAGCCTCTTGTTTTCTTCGGAAGCAAGTCTCTTAGCCAGCTGGGAAGCATCAGATTTAGTGAAATAGGTTCGCCTATAATTTCGGTTTTGAAGTCCTTTGCGTGCCGCTTCATCCGCTTTTTCGTTGGCCAGAATACCGCAATGAGCTGGTATCCACTGAAATGTGATAAAGTTGCCTGTGGTAACAGCCAAGTGGTGTAAGTACGCTATATCAAATGAAATCGGATGATGATTTGTTTTCTTTAAGAGGTTGAACAGTATCTGAAGAGCTGCCTTGGAGTCGGTGAGGACCACCCATCGGTTCGGCGTTTGACGTAGAATATAGAGGACAGCTTCTTTGATGCCATGAAGTTCTGCTGTCGTCGAGGATGTCCTCCTCTGTAGCCGATAAGATAGCATTTGTCTTGTGGAGGGGACATAGAGGCCATAGGATGACGTCTCCTGAGTGGTGGAGGCGTCAGTATAAATATGAGTGTGCTGTGTATAGTGCTCGGCTAAGTAGAGGAGAGTAGTCTGCAGCAGTGCGGTCTGTGAGATGCGTCTCTTTGCTCCGTTGATGCCTGGCACAAATGGTTTTATATCAAGAGGCGAAAGTGTCCAAGGAGGAAATCTCGGAGGCATTGTTTGCAGTGGCTGTCGAATAGCAGTAAGTTGCAGCTTTTGCACGGCTTGTCCGAATGCAGAATTGCTGTGGGTAAGATGTGCGCGGTACAGAACATTCTTCTTCCCTTGTATGAAATGTCGAAAATGAGTGCGCATGGTTTCTTGAGTAGCGATAACTTCTAGCGGAAGACATCCTGCTTCCGCTACAGTTCCCGAGGTTGATGAGCTCTTCGGAAGGCCTAGACAGATTCGCAGGCAATTGTTTCGTGCGGCTTCTAAAGTTCTCTTGTTTGCTGGTGATAATCGGTGAAGCACCGGTAGGCAATAGCGCAAGGTACCTTCAATGTACGCTTTCTCAAGTAGTACCATTGAGCGGCAATTGCACCCCCATCGTGTCCCCGCCATGAATTTGAAGAGTTGCGTTGCTGCAACTATCCTCGCTCGAAGTTTCTTCACCTGAGGAGACCAGGAAAGATTTCTGTCGATGACTATTCCAAGAAATCGCTGAGACCGTACATAGGTCAGCGGCCGTCCACCGAGGAGGAGCGGATACTTGGTCATTTTCTTTCTCGTGAAAGCGATGGCTGTGCTCTTTTCTGGAGAAAAGTGTAGACCTCGGGGAGCCAAATACGTGGAGAGGTTCCGTAATGCTTTTTGAAGGCGTTGTTTGGTGATGTACCGCGAAGTTGAAGCGCTCCAGATACAGATATCATCGGCGTAAATCGTGATATGCACTCCTCGCGGCAATATCCTTGTTATATGTATCAGGGTGAGGTTGAAAAGTAGCGGACTGAGCACAGCACCCTGGGGTACGCCCTTCTCTACTGAGTAGAACTGTGTGGGACCGTTTGGAGTGCTCATATATATCTTCCTTTCTTTTAGGTAGCTCTCAATCCATTTGTACAACCTTCCTCCGAGGCCAAGGCTGTCCATGGCTGCAAGAATGGCATGGTGAAAGACTGAGTCAAAAGCTGCTTTGATGTCTAGGAAGACAGCTATCGGTATGCGTCCAGCAAAGAGGCCCTCTTCAAGTGAAGAGACGAGGGTGATGACATTGTCGATAGCTGCCCTCCCTTGGCGGAACCCGTTCATTTCTTGGGGAAATTTGTCGTGGCTTTCTAAGAACCATGTCACTCGTTTATGAATCATTCTCTCCATAAGCTTGCCAACACAACTCAGCAGGGCGACGGGCCGGAAAGAGACGTAGCTTGTTGGCTGTTTACCAGGTTTCAAAATGGGCACTATTTTCGCGAGTTTCCATTCTGCAGGGACCTCGCCAGACAGCCATGAAGAATTATAATATTCCAGAAGTCGTAGGCGGGAGGTGTGGGGTAGTTTTGCGATGGCTTCGTAGCTTATTTCGTCATGGCCGGGTGATGTGTGCCTGTTCGATTCACTGATAGCAGTGTTCAGTTCTTCAATTGTAAAAGGCAAGTCCAATGCTGGCACTGCCGCTCGTGAGTTATCAGGCTGATTGGCTGCGGAAGAGGTCCAAGGCATTGAAGTTGCTTCTGATAGCAGTGCGCAGTATCCTTCTGAGAGTTCTTTGAGGGATTTTCGTTCGTGGAAAGAGAGTGCGGCGAAAGGGTGAAGCTGTTGGAGTGGCGTGTGCATGCCTCTAAAGACCCTCCAGATTTTAGCTACCGGTTGACGAACATCCAGCGTGGAGCAAAAGTCACGCCATCTTTGCCAGCTACGTTTATCCAGGTAACGTCGGATATGACGCTGTGTCCGTCGGCAGGCTCGAAGGTCTTCAAGACACTTTGTGCGCAATACTTTCCTTTCAGCTCGCCTGCGAATGGCACACAGTTTTTCAAACTCCTCGTCGTTTGACGGAAATCTGTCATTCTTAGATGAAACTCGTGTGCATTCTCTTAGGCAATGAGCCATTGTAGAAAGTAATTCGTCGTCCTTGGTTGCAGCAGTGATTCCTTTGCTAGCGGCGTCTTTGTATGCATCCCAATCTGTAAATCTTGTAACTAGTTTCCTTGATGACGTCTTCGCACCCACAGCTGATATCATTATTGGGTAGTGGTCACTCCCACGTGTTTCCAAGTCGGTGCACCAGTGAAAATTACGGGCAACTGAGCTTGTTACGAAGGTCACGTCGATGCTGCTGGTAGACGTAGTTCCTCGTAGGTAGGTGATGCTGCCGTCATTTAGAGGTTCAATTGAATGCTTTGAAAGTAGTTCTGCGAGCTTGGCTCCTCGCGCACAAGTATGTGAGCTGCCCCAGATTTCATTGTGGGCATTGAAATCTCCACAAATGATGTGTGGAGAAGGTGTCCTTGAAATCAAGTTTTCAAGTCTTGAAGCGTCGAAAGGCCTGCCTGGCTCCAGGTATACTCCAATCAGGGTGTATTCTTGTTTACCTATTAATGTAATGGCGCACACATATTCATTGTCGCTGTGGGGTGGGATGTCGATCTCGGAGGCCGGAATATCTCTGCGGAAGCCTATTAGTAGCCTACTGATATTGTCAGGTCGTTTTGAGTGATGAAAATAATATCCGTTCATTCTGAAATGGGGTCCGACGCGTGATTCAGAGATGATGATGAAAGGGATTTGGTACGCTCGCACCAGTTGTCGGAAATCCGAAAGCTTCGAGCGAAGCCCGCGAGCGTTCCACTGTAATATGGTGCATGTGCGAAAGATTGTATGGATGGTCAGTTCAGGTGAAGATGTCGTTGGGGAAGCCATGATTAATACTGCGAGGGAGCGCGCCCCTGCGGAGCGTAAAACGTCGACACCAGCGGCTCCATTGTAAGGATTGCTTCCACCTCTGGGAGACTTCTTGACGAGGGATTTGCGCGGACAAGGGCTTTGATGGCTGCAAACAACATCGGTATCAGTATGCGTGTAACATCTTGGTCGGTGTTTCCGAGTTGCTGCCTCTCGCAGTTCACCTTGTCCTGTTGAAGCGACTGAGACTGTTGACGGCCGTAATCGCTTGGTGGGTCTTGTGAGACCGGTTGCGGTGGTTTCGATGAATGCGACAAGCCCATGGATTTACCACGTTTCTTTTTAGTAACATCGGCGTATGTGTAACGAGATGTCTTATGGCTTTGTGGTGATTGTTCCTGGGAGACGTCTGTCATACTCGTGAATACCACTTCAGGGTTAGGCGGTGGTTCATTACGCCTCGGTGGTTTTCCTTGTGCTTGCTCCAACGTGCGTGCGAGTGTAGCAGCCTTCTTTTTAGTACATCCTCCATATGAAGCAGGGTGTGGACCACCGCAGTTTGCACATTTAGGTTGAGCTCTTGAGGTGCACTCCTTGTGCGAGTGAGGCCCAGCACACACTTTGCAGCGCACCGGGCCAGTACAGTGTCTCGATATGTGACCATGTCTTTGACACTTGTAACACTGCGTAGCTGCCCCGACGTATTCGGCGACCGGGTAACTACAGAACCCAAGCGTAACTCGTTCAGGTAATGGTGAATCCCTGTCGAATTCCAAAATGACAGATCGGCGACGTACCTCTTTGACTTTTCCTCCATCTTCGGGTGTAAAGGTGGTGAGCCTCCTCGCTGAAACGACACCTTGATCCCGTAGATAGTCTTGTAGTTCTTCATTTGAGTAGCTCAGAGGAACATCTTGTATTTTTCCATAGTTCGCCGTGTAAGAGTATGGAACTCGGGCCTCTACAGCTACGCCAGCCAGTTCCGTCACCGTAAGCAAACGGTTGGCGGCGGGCAGTGTTGACACTGTAACCATCAGGCTTCCGTCCTTGTTGAGGCGATGGTTAAGAACTTTCTCTTGAGCCGACGTCACGACCGCTGATGCTACAATGTTAGGGTTGACTTTCCATAAGCTCCCTCCATCTATGGTAGGCCGGAATACGACAGGAACACCAGTACCTCTTTTTTTCTTGTAGGACACCACCGTGAAGGATGCCTGGTCCATATCATCTGTATTTCCATCCGAAGGATCGGAGCCGTCTTGTTCGTCGCGTAGTCGCTTGTTTGCAGGGCCATGGTCTGTAGTTCCCACTACAGAGGCTGCAGGAGTAGCAGTTGCCACCGCAGCCATAGATGCGACTCCGAGCGCATCTGGCGGTGATGTTCCGTGTCGTGGTGGATACGGCGCAGCGCGCCTAGAGGTACGCTTGACGTGTTTTTCCGGGTGGACGAGAGCCTCCAGGTCGTCACGGGGGAGTACGAAGCCCAGGAAAGTGGTAAAAACTGTCAGACTGAGAAAAATCTCGAAAAATTAGGAACTGGCCTAACACAGCCGATGATCCGGTTGAATGGACTTTAGTATTAAGCGGATTTATGGTGTGTGGTATCTACGTCATATTTTTTTCATGCACCCAGAAAGGTTCTAGCTATAAGCGAACCGCGTGAAAGTCCCATCTACGCAAAACTGCGTGAAATTCGCTCTTCGGAAGTAATCTGTATGGACATAGGCGCGCGCACGAGGGCGGCAAGGGGGGGGGGGGGGGCTCCTAATCATCTGAGAAGGGTGGTGAGGCAAGTCTTCCCCAAACCTTTACTCTGTCGGACCAGTCCCGTCACTGTTTAAAGTGCAGGGGGGGAGGCGCTGCGGTGATACCTCCCCCCCCCTTTAATAGGAAACCCTGCGCACGCCTATGTATATGGGACACTATGTTGATCTTTGTTTACTCTCGTGGTTTTCTGTTGTTGTCGTAGCAAGAGACATGTGCTGCGCACAGCAAACGCGCAGCATTTAATAAACCGAAACGGTTGATTTACGATGTGGAATTCAGAATACGGTTAGGAGGTGTTTTGATTCGTGATTCGGGCGCTTTTCTAGACGAACGCTGAAGTAGTTTCGAACTTAAGAACAAACAAACAAACAAACAAACAAACAAACAAACAAACAAACAAACAAACAAACAAACAAACAAACAATCAAACAAACAAACAAACAGACAAACAAACAAACAAACAAACAAACAAACAAACAAACAAACAAACAAATAAACAAACAAACAAAACAGACAGATAGACAGACCAAGAGAATCTCAGTGTTGCAAGCCTCCTCATTTCAGCAGCAAAGTTATGGGCTATTCAAACCTTACAGTAACGTACCGACAGTAAAATGCGGCACCGAAAGTAGCGCTCTGCAGTGGCGGGTGCAAGTACATTCTGCGTTTCGCTTTGAAAGCGATAAACAAGAAGAAAACAACAACAACAACATGTGCGGCTCTTAGGACGCCATTTAATGCCGCTTGTATGCAATGACGTCTTCGTTGGAAAAACCTTGGCCCGTAGTCGCAAGAACTTGCTACGCTGAAAATGCTTGTAAGAGGGTATTCGAGCCAGTCATGACGCTGGACATGTCATTAGCGAAACCGGCCGACCAATGGCAAAAAACATTTAAGAGAGGTTTTGTGAATTTTGCCCAGTATCTGAAAAAAAAAGGGGGGGGAGTCGGTTCAGTTTTAAAAACAAGGAAAACTTAACGCAAAACCTGTGGGGATAGGGCTTTTTTTAGGGCTGACACCTTGGTTGAGGCGTGCGTGTTTTCAGCTGCAAGAATA
The DNA here is from genome assembly GCF_013339695.2 of Rhipicephalus sanguineus. NCBI lineage: Eukaryota > Metazoa > Arthropoda > Arachnida > Ixodida > Ixodidae > Rhipicephalus > Rhipicephalus sanguineus. Next base: position 219,060,780 of record NC_051176.1, on the reverse strand, counting down.
ATTGCAGCGCGATATGAGACTTTGACAAAGGACACTCATAAATACAGGACCGGCTCTGACTTACGACTGCTTTATTGCACACCGTATGACCCACGTTTATATTATTACCGCCCGCCGTGCACAACACGGCCTTTTGTTGATGTCGTAGCGTTTGCGTGCATATAAAGGCACGGGTCGTATGGTGCAATAAAGTAGCTGTCGGTGAGCGCCGGGGCTGTGTTTACGGCCTTCTTTTGTTCTGCTCTCGCCACGCTGCAGCTTTTATTTTTCTGTGGCGCTTGAGAACGCTACGAGGTATTCGAGGCGGGTCAAGCCCATGACGGTCCAAATGTGTGCCACAGTGACGTGTGGTTCGTCGCGGTTCTTTGGGAAAAAGGCTGTAATGAAAACGCCAAAGAACAGTGATAATGGTTATTACCCGCATTCTCACAACGCCGACTCTGATTTTCGGCTTCACCGGGGTGTAGGGTTGCCGTATATGCTACCGTTAGCTGGCAGAGTTGCGCGTAGGTCCGCCATACTGCCTGGTTAGCAACCGCAGCTATGCGGCGAAGTCGCACTTCGTTTTCGTAGGCGACATGCCCAGCATGTCGACGATTGACATGTCTGGCGTGCGGCCGACCGGCGATTAACTTGACTGGCGATGATTGTAGTCGCTTACAACGTAATAATAAATAGAAGCTCCGCCCCCAGAACAGCGGCGCGCCTGCCGTTCATCTGTGCAAGAGAGTCGTGCTAGGTGATGTCCGTTTACATCTCAAGTACTCTTTGGCTGCTAATGTAAATACTACACATACTAAGAATTAAAAGTTTGTCTTCGGAGTTTGGTGTCGGAACCTTTGCTGAAATTTGGCAGGGAGTTTAAGGTTTCAAGCGAAAACCAGTGACACTAACGTGTGAAAATCACCTACCTTAAATACGCTAAAGGCGCTTGACGTCATGGAAATGAGCGAATGCGACTGGATAGGGCATTCATGCAAATTCTCTCTGGGTGGGACAGTGACGGCTGTGGGCGGAGCTTGTATTCATTCTTAGGTTGTAACCGACTATAGCGTCAATCCCGTTCACTGCCGCGGTTGCGTCGGGAAATACAAAAATTGACCCGAGCACCAGCTTCTTCGCAACGCATGGTTGCTAGCAGTGTTTGGAAAACTGACCAGCAACTCTGCTACCTAAAGGTTGCGCATAGGCAGTAACTCTGACCGGGTGGGAGTCAGCGCCCCATCTGACGCCTGTGGGATGAAGCTCCTAGATAATTACTGCAATAAGGGAAACCGATGGCATTCGAACGGACACCTGAGATCATAACGAGGAATCTGCGGACAGCGTTACTGAAACGCAGCGACTACGGAGGTGGCATTGATGGTGATGATGATGGAAGTAAGCTTTAGCTAGGGCTGCTGCCGCCCTATGTATCTTTAATTTGTTTTTTTTTTTTTTTTGACTGGGAGAAAAATAATACCCAGTGTGTGCTATCGGCAGCACTTGGAGATGAGACACTATCGCCACCGTTGTTTCGAGGAACCGCCCCCGAAACCCAAGCATTCCTTCAAATAGTTTAATATACGAAAAAAAAAAATGCAGGAAAGAAAGAGCGTTTCGAAATTTTCGTTTTGTCACGGACTACTGAACTCGCGCCTTAACGTATTATGGTTCATAACTGAGGAAACTTTTCGGCGCAAATTGAACGAGGACACATAGTACAAAGCAACAGGACGGGCGCCATCCTGTTGGCGCACCATCCTGCTGGCGCCCGTCCTGTTCCTTTGTGTTATGCGTCCTGGTTCAATTTGCGCCGAAAAGATTCCCCAGTTATGAACCAGTACCAACTAGCTCAAACCAGGATTCTGCTAGACGTATTATGCCTCGTATTCACTTTAATGTATAGTTTTGTTTTAGCTCAGAATGCATAGTTTACTTATTTGTTGGCCTTATTTCGATAACAGTTGTCGCCGCACTTTCCACAACGGTAAACGCTTGTTTAGGTAGCTGAAGGGACTAAAAATGCGTGATTGAGAAGCAACTGCTGGAGGAATTGCCCGTAAGCTTTAGCACCTCTTTGAAAATGTCGATCAATGGTGAGGAACGAGAGGATGAGTTTAGGAAGCTCGTCACATACGAGGAAACTTCTTGATAGCTAAGCCACTTTTTTGGAGAAGTGGCGCTAAGAAATGGCCTTGCTCATTTGTGTCTCGCGCCATTCCCGATGACTGAAGCGGATGTCGGCAGACGGGTGCTACTCTGCATTCGCACTCCAGGGATTTAATATGCGCCTGGAGGTACGTCCTTCCTATACACAGAGCGTTGCGAAACAATCTTACCGACGTCAATCAGTCCTGTATGAAGAATCTCCAAGATCGGCACTCCTCTAAGAGGGAGGGACCGGAGCTGGGATGACCAGCTTTGTCACTGTCCGCCACTCTTCTGTCTGTTGATACGGGCTCGACACTATCGACCCACTCTTCTTTCTTTCTTTCTTTCTTTCTTTCTTTCTTTCTTTCTTTCTTTCTTTCTTTCTTTCTTTCTTTCTTTCTTTCTTTCTTTCTTTCTTTCTTTCTTTCTTTCTTTCTTTCTTTCTTTCTTTCTTTCTTTCTTTCTTTCTTTCACAGGATTTGCCGTAAGGCATGTGAAGAATAAATGAAAGTCACTCAAACACTTCTAAGTGTATAGACAAGCACTTTGGCACTGGGGACGCATCCGTGTTTGGCCAGGCCCTCAGAATGGGTGAGCCACATACACACAAGGGGCCCTTGATACATGACACCTTAAACGACAAATCTGGCCCTGAGTATGTGGAATTAAGTACGTGCAACTGGGGTATGCGTTCATTCTTGTCAATCGCCCAATATGAATGTACAGGCGCGCTCAATATGACTTGCAACATGGAAGCGCATGGCATCATGACTTCAAAGATCGCGCATAGCTTGAACTTGTTTTCATTTCAGCAACTAAATGATATTTTCTTGTATGAAATCCTCCCCGAGTGCGAGTTATGGAAATAAGAGCTAGTGGAAGCCATGGGCAGTTTTTGAACTCGTGATGCCACGCGCTCCCGTGTTGCAAGTCATATTGAGCGCAACTGTACCTCTGCGACACTGGGTAAACTGAAACGTATTAAAGCGACGCTTTCTCTGCCTTGTCCAGGAGGTTTGACGTTATACGTTATTTTTTCGCCCCGTACGTCACGCGATCACCGTGAGCCAGCTGCACATATATACGTGTGAGCGTTATCAGTGAGCGTTTAGTATAGTGGCTGCGTATCATCGGACCGAAGCGCCTTATAACTGCAGCCGAGGAAATGAAAGTTAGGTAGAGGCGTCTCACTGAACAGGCACCAAACGTTACGCCGCGAAACAAAAAAAATATACATTTGTGCGCAAACGAATTGTACCGATATAATACACGCACTGAAACCTTTGTCAACATCATGTAGACAGCTCGTGCAGTCACTTCATAGTGACTCCGCTGTGAACCGTCACGGCTCACATGAGCAGCTCGTTGCAGGAATCAGGCACGTTCACCATGAAGCCATAAGGAAAGGACGCAACATAATATTACAGTGGTTACCAAGTCACTGCGGCATTCAGGGCAATGATGAAGCGGACGCAGCTGCCCGATCCGCACACGATGGCGTCAGCAGTGTCGCCATTCCGCTATCAAGATATGAAGCTGCAAAACGACTTCGTGTACTAGCACGTCATTTAACGCTGGACCGGTCCACGCCTACATATATTAGACCCTGATCTTCAATTACATATCCTATCCAACCTATCACGACGTGGTTTTACCCTGCTGGTCCGTCTCTGGTTTGGAGTGGCTTTCTCGAATGCATATTTATTCACTATTGGAATGACTGATAACCCATTGTGTGAACTTTGCGGGTGCAGCGAAACTATCGCGCACCTTCTCTGCGAATGTACCCATTTTGACACCCAAAGAGCAGCCCTCTCAGCCGCACTGGGCCAGCTAGACAGTCGCCCTCTCACAGAGGACAAAATCCTAGGGCACTGGCCTACACTGTCTTCAGCGCGAGCGGTTATGAGGGCGTTCCTGCGGTTTCTTTGAGAAACCGGAGTGAACGACAAGTTATGAGGGGACTCAGACAACGTTGATGTGATGCTTTTAGACAGTGCTATTGCCATGACATTGTAGTGTCGTCACAGACTCTCTTCTCCTCTTTCATTCTTTCGAACCCCCTTTTCCCCTTCCCAAATACAGGGTAGCCAACCGGAGTTCTTCCTGGTTAACCTTCCTGTCTTTCCTCTACCTTTCTCTCTCTGATATAATTACAGCGGAATGCTAAGTGTGGGCCCATATTTACAAAAAGCACTTACGCTAGAATTGTTCATAAGAGAGAATTTCAGCCAATACTGATGCCGGACATATCATTAGCGAAGGAAGATGGCCAATGACGAGGAGCACTTACGTAAGAGAGTTTTGTGAATTCGGCCCCTGTTCTGTTCGAAGTTGCTTGCGGTGGAGAGTTTGAGGTTTATATTACCTTGGCTACTCAATATCCCTACGTTTTTCGTTTGTACGCCGTAATACACGAAGTGATAATTATTGGAAGGTTAGGTAATGAGATGGTCCGCAGATCATGTGTTTCTTCCGCCATTTACTTTCATTGAACATTCCAAGAATTGAAAAGACAGTCTGAGGCAATATGGGCCCGTATTCACAAAAATGTGTGATGCTCAACAATTTTCGTAAAAGAATATTTTAGCCAATCACGATGCGGGACATATCCTTAGCGAAGCCGGCTGACCAATGAAAAAGCACACTTACGAAAGAAGTTTTTTGTTTGTTTGGTTGTTCACCTTTCCTTATTGCTGTAGTTACGACGTTAGGCGATGGGACATCTGTTGGATTTAGGGACGCTTCCTTTACTGTAATCCAAGAGGGTTCGCGGCTCCCAGCGCTGCTGTCTGCGTCAGAACGCCGGGCATACGCGACGTTTCCTTCGGTGAACCAGAACTTCCTGGATCTCCGGAAGCGGGCCAGACGGAAGTCGCAGCATACTATTCGTGTCCCTGATGTCGGTGTCAGGTAAATCTATTTTCGGGGCCTGCAGCCGGAGTTCACAAAGAAGCTAGGCGTATAGATGTGGCGGGGATTGTCCGTACCGGATGCGAGCTGAAAGCGTTTTGAGAAGAAAAAAAAAAGAGAATTTTCGGCAAACCTGTTGGATAATTTCTTTTTTGAATGATTTCGGTTGCCCTCTGTACGGAGTAACGTGAGCTTCGCTCGTATTAAAGACATAGTAAAAAACAGCGCGAAAACACAAGGACGAGACAGATGAAACAGGACTAGCGCTCTCTCACACACTTTTGCTGGCGCCAGCTCTCATTTCAAAATTGTGAATATTAAAGGGAGCGTAGTACATTTACCTGGGCGTTGGCTGTACCCTTCGTGACACAGGGAAGGCGACAATCTAAAAACGTGAACAACATGGACATCGTTTCGCACACGACATTCGTAACATAACGGCGGAAATTCGCTACTATACTGATAGAAGCCGAGCGGTACCAAATCGCATTGCGCGACGCTCTACAGAAAGCAGAAATTCATGACATATATTTATAAATACATTGGTCTCTAAGAACTCCAGAATTGGTCTGCAGCCTGGCTAATGTGTTTGCCCCATGAGTGGTCAGTACAAGTTATAGGAACTGCGTTGTGGACACGAGCCCCTGGCCCCATTTCACAAAATATAATCCGCAGGCTACAGTGGTTCTAAGAGCAGGAGTCGGTTAATCTTGACAGGAAACTCGTTGATAGTGGATTAAAGGAGCAGTGACATAAAATTTCAAGCTCGAGATGTGGCCTTCACTTGATAGCTTGGTACGCGTAACCTTTTTTTGAGCGAAGTATGAATTCTGTCCGTTACGTAGATGTTATATTATTTCGATCGAGGGCAAACAGCGCGAGAAGGCTCAACGGAGCATTCAGCACCCTGCGACATCGACAGTACTATGACGTGCTCAGCGGGCCCCCAGGCCACGCCCCAGGCGCTGAGTGACGATGCGCTAGTAACGATAACGTCGACTCCGTGTTGTCATCGTGGTGCCGACTGCGGCGACGCCTGGCAGCGGCTTTACTTCGATTGTCTGTCTTGGCTCGTTTCAAATCCTGCGTTGTCGCCGCGTCGCTTCGAATGATTTGTCGTGTGCTCTTGCTCGTCAGCGTCTGATAATTCGGAGCGACGATCTCAACAGCATTACGTGCTAGCATGTCGTGAAACAGTTGTGCGTGACTTCCACCAGTGGCGTTTCAAGTACCGCGAGAAGGAATGTCTTTGTCGCTGAAAGCGCCAACAGTCGTTTATAAAAGCTTCCAGGTAGGACTACGCAAGTAATTTACGTCTCTCCACGCGTCTCCGCAATGCATTGAACGTTGGCCTTACACCCAGTGAATGTGCTGTTATTGAGAGTTTGATAGCGATATGGGCGAGACGCGCCAGCACGGACACCTGGCTGGGGACGAGACGCGCAGGGCGTCGACAGCGCGTGTGTGTGGGTGGGTGGTGAAAGAAGGCCAGCCCGGCGTAACGGAAGAATCGACAGACGCGAATGGAATTCTGAGCAGTGCGGACGTATTTCACCTTTAAGATGACCAACCATTTGCGTTGAATAAATCGCTGCTTGGTGTTAGCCACCGGACTGCTTATTTTTGGGGACAAAACAGGAGCGTCTGTCCTGTCCACAAAGTTTCTTCCTGTTGTGTGTTCTTAGCAGCCAGCATGACCCAAGCGTGCGTCTCCAGGTGCCTCCTCGTCGCTGCTCGAACCGGCGTCGATTTCAGAATCACTGCTTTGCAAAGGATCGAAGCGAAAATGATTCGCGACGTCGCGAATCGCAGCGGTTTTCAATACCTCAGCATTTTCTTCATCATTTGTAGACACGATGACGGCGGCGACGCCGATGGTGGTGACGAACGCATGACTACACGTGCGCGCCTAACAGACGAAATGTCAGCTGAAACTCTCGTCACCGTTTTGTGTGGCCACGCGATCAGATGGGGCCATTTCGGGGCGTGACCGTGAGGCAGCGCTGCCAGCGCTGAAAAGTGGCGGGCTTTGCACCTGTTTTGAAACGCACGCGTAACTGGTCATACTAATCAATAGTACAGACATTTATTCATCCCCACCCCTGGCATTATCAGCGGTGAACCGTTACTGGGGTGCCAATAACTACACGTGGACGCAAAAAACACGACATATATAAAGTTGATATCACAGCTCCTTTAAAGTTAACCACAAATTCACAAAACTTCTCTTTCGTAAGTGCGTTTTGCCATTGGTGAGCCGGCTTCACTAGTGATGTGCATGAACAAACTCGCCCGGCAATAACGTTACTGAAACACGTGAGCATTTATTTGCAAAATACCCTGCTATAGCCAGGAATTTCAACAGGGAATTAGGTAATTTGACGTAAAAGAAAATGAAGAAAAAACACACACCATGCACAACAGCTAGTACTCGTACCCCCGGTCCGAAAGTGAGTGTCTTCACGACTAGGCAGACAAAACAATTGCAATAACAGTCGCTTTCACAAATAATTATTAACAGTGAGGAAGCACGTACTATCCACCAGGGTTGCCAGGTCGAAAAGATAAAAAACAGCCAGTTGGAAAAACTAGCCAAAAAGTAGCCAACGTGAGCCAAGGGCGGTAAAAGTAGCCAAAAGTAGCCACGCGTGTGCGAAAAGAATGGTGACGTTTTCATTTATATTACCGAATGCAGAAGCCTTTTGGCGAAAATATAAATAAGTACTGCATGAATCTTTCAAAATCGGACTTGCTGAGATTTAAGCATAAATGGCTGACTCGCAATGTTTTGGTGCAGGATAACGAAGTTTCTTGCGCTGTTGCAGAAATAGGCAGTTTTTGGATAGGGTACGCGGAGCTTTGCGTTAGCGTAATACGCTTATACGCTAACTTAGCGTAATACGCTAACCACTTGGGGCACGCACGTCATATTTCTTATAAAGCGTACGCACCGAAAGAGTGCAAATGCTACGAACCCCATTATAAAGCTCTCTAGAGTGACACAAATGTCACCCGTCTTGCATGACTTTTCTTTAGGTGACTAGAAGTAACAGCCTCGTGGCGACGATGAAAACGAGTGTGGCATGGAGAGTGCGCTTGGAGCACGACCAGCGTTCGACGCTCCTGCCGTGCTGTCCGTCTTCGGGGCTAGGATCGGGCGGCAGTATCCTTCTTCTCGTTGAGAGTTTATTTCGTTTTTCTTGCTCATTTTATTACCGGTACTAGTTATATCGGTCTTTCTGGGCTCAAGCGAGTCAGACCATCTCGATGTCATTTTCTTCTCCTGGTCAAGGGCACTCCCCTTGGCTAGCCTCTATACCGGCCAAGGATTGGCCTATTGATTCTGTTTTGCGCAGTGGAGTCAGCAACGTCCCTGTGGCTCTGGTGCCTAACAATGGGGGTACTATACCGATGAAGAACCCAAAGGCGCTTCAAGTGGAGCTTCGTAAAGCCACTTCGCATTACCAGCAGATTACCGAGGTTCGCCAATTTGGTCGTGGAGGTATTCTGTGCTGTTCTGCAGATCAGGAATGCGTTCGAGACCTCCTCAATTGTTCCGAGTTTGCAGCGCATCCGGTGAGCCCGTTTATTCCAGCACATCTTGCATGTTCGAAGGGCATAGTCCGCGGTGTAGATACGAGCATGACACCTGCAGAAATACTGGATTTATTCTCGGTAGCCGGTGTAGTTTCAGTCTACAGGTGCACGCGAATGATTGACAACAGGAAATCACCGACCGAATCGGTGATAGTAACCTTCGTAGGAACAGTTAGGCCATCAGAAATTAAAGCATGGCCACTCATATATAAGGTAGAGCCACTTTCCCCAAAACCCCTACAGTGTTTGAGATGTTGGCGATATGGCCATAGCGTAAAAGGGTGCAGGTCAGTTGCTAGATGTCGTATCTGTGGCGAGAATCATGACAGCCGCGATTGCAACTCTGCACAAGAGAAGTGCTGTTTATGTAATGAGGCCCACCCTGCTGACTCTGTAGACTGTGTGGCAAGAAAACGAGAACTTGGGGTTCTTGAAATTGTGGAACGAAGGCGTTGCTCCCGTAGGGAAGCAGTTGCGGAACTGCAGGACAGATCAAAAGGCTATGCAGGCGTAACAGCGCGTCATTCCGCTGCCATGGATGCATCTTTGGCAAAATCTATAGCAGAGGCCATAGAGAAGGCTACTGAAAAGGCAATGGAACGCCTGGCAAATAATCTTTTTGAAACCTTGGCACAAATGCTATCAAATCAAGTGACTCAAATCCTTGGTGTAGTATCAACGAGAGATCAGGAGTCTCAGGCTTTTGTGACTCCAAAGCGTACGGAGATGGAAAAATCGACAGCACATCAGCGATCTGGCTCTCCTCAAGCAGGACCTTCCAAAAACTTGGACCAAGCTGATCTGGAAACCCTAACAGATGATTCCGACGATATTGCAGATATGGACGCGGACTCTCAAAAGACACTGAAGCGTACTAGGTCGCCCCCTGAAAAAATGTCTGCTCATAAGTCGAAATCAAAAAAGTACCTGTCAAAGAAAGACTACTTTGAGAACCTCTCTAAAAAAGACTTCTTGAAAACGGATATATTGGATCAAGCAGTTTCAGCTACTGTTCTAGCATCAAAATAGGCTCCCTAAACATTTTGCAGTGGAATTGCCGATCGATTGTTTCGGCAGCCACAGATTTATCATACATTTCTTTGCAACTTTCCCCAGACCTCATTGCTCTCCAAGAAACCTGGCTTACAAATGGTCAAAAATTTTATCTAAAAAATTATCGACTATTTCGATTGGATCGACCTGGCAGAGGAGGTGGACTTGCCTTCTTGGTATCAAATAAGTTTAGTCACAGAGCCAAGATATCTTATCAGTGTATGGCTACTGACTGTGAAATTCTCGTATTAGACGTAACACTGCCAGACTGTTCTCCTTTTTCTTTTGTTAACGTATATTTTCCGGCAGGAGTGCAAGACACGAGATGTCTAGACGTCATGTTAGCTTCCTGCAGAAAGGACATATTACTGACTGGGGACTTCAATTCACACCACGTGTCTTGGGGTTTCAGAACAGATTTAAGTGGAAGACGCTTGTGGGAATGGGCTGTTGACAATAATCTATCTTGCTTGAATTCGCACGTTGCTACTTTTGTTAGAGGTCAGTCTAAATCGGCAATAGACTTGACATTTTCGAGCTCCTCTTTAAGTATATCTTCATGGAAAACTTTAGACTGCGCTACAAATAGTGATCATCTGCCTATTACCTTTGACATTAACTTTCCGAGGATATGTTTCGCCGAAAAGGTTGGCTCATTTGTTAATTATGTAAAATTACAAAAAGACTTAAAGGCAACTTTGATTGCTCGCAAAGACATGCACGAAGATATTAGGGCTATGAGCCTGTGTGCAGTATTGAAAAGATCATTAAAAAACTCAACTTTTAAATTAAACTCGGGCACAGGAGGATCTTTTAGTCCATGGTGGAACGCAGAATGTATGAGGGCTTATAGAAAACGAAAAGCTGCGTGGAAACAACTGCTAGTGAACCAATGCCCCAAAAATTGGTGTGATTATAAATTCATAGCCGCTGATTTCAAACGCACTACACGCAAAGCAAAAGATGACTACGATATTAACAAATTTAGTTATCTTTCTCGGGCTAAGAATAAAAAAGCGCTTTTTAGATTTTTACGTTCCCGAAAAATGATTCCACCGTCAGAAAATATAGATTCTACAATTCTTTCACCACGTGAACTCTCTGAATTATTAGAAAATATTGCTAAAGGATTAGAAGATAGATTTACATCAACTATGCCAAAATACATGGTGAACCCAATTGCAGGTGAGGACTTCGATGAGGTTAATGTAGAAGAACTGGCGGATGTAATAAGGCATTTAGCTCCTGCAGAACCTGGACCAGATGGGGTGACCTCTGCAATGATCAAAGTAATATTCGAAATATCGCCAAATGAAATCCTTAATCTGGTCAATTATTCTTTGAAAAATGCTTGGATACCTGCAGATTGGAAGCTATCCAAAGTAATTCCGATTCTTAAAAAACAGGGAATTGGATTTGCCCTTGACAATATAAGGCCAATATCACTCACGTCTAACCTGGTTAAACTCATAGAAAGAGTTTTGAATGTCCGGTTAAATAAATATATAGATGATCAATCCATACTAAACCCCAGTCAAATTGGCTTTAGAGCTGGAGGCTCAATATGGTGTGCGCATGTTGATTTAGAGAGTCGCATACAGCTGGCTCGGCGTCGGCGAGAATACTGTGCGTTAGTTACTCTGGATTTAGCTAAAGCGTACGATAAGGTTGAGCATTCGATACTCATTAAACAGATGGAAAATTACCGATTTCCAAACTACATAACAGCGTGGGTTTCAGAGTTTTTAAGAGAAAGGGAATTTTATTGTTTTAAAGATGGCTGTTCATCTAATAAATATAGGCAGAAACGTGGCGTACCACAAGGGGCCGTGCTGTCGCCCCGTATTGTTTAATATATTCTTAAGCTCCATTCCTACTCATCAGGATATTCAATTGTATGTGTACGCAGATGATATTGCTTTCTTCGCGTCAAATAATGATCTGCACTCACTATATCTGACGTTACAAAACTATCTCAATACGCTAGAATCATGGCTTCAAAATATTCATATGACGTTGAACGTCAAGAAAAGCGCGCTTCTTGCGTTCTCTTTTAAGGAGCCTGTCAACATCTCGCTGATTTACAGCCAAGAGCTCATTCCACAGGTAGATTCCCTTAAATATTTGGGCATCATATATAATAAAACATTAAACTTGCGATGCCATATTGAAGAAGTTTACTCTAAGGCAACACGTGCAATGGGGTGGCTGCGGAAGCTTGGTAACCGTAGAACGGGATTGCGAAGAGATACGCTGTTAATGATTTATAAAATGTATTTGAGGCCTATCTTGGAATTCGGGTGCGTTTTATTTTCTGGCAGCGCAACTTATAAAATGAGAGCCCTAGTACTATTGGAAAGGGAAGCTATGCGTTTGTGCCTTGGACTTCCAAAGTTTGTTGCTAACAATGTGTTGTATATGGAGGCGCGACTACCTTCTTTGTTAAGTAGATTCAAATTACTTACTGTTCAAACATTCCTTAAGATATACGATTCGCCTCAGAGACGATCATTTTACGTTTTCATTAAAGAACCGAGTTTATTCTTTGAAAAACATTGGTCGAGACTACACACCCCACAGATTATATTTGTACAAGCATTGCTAGAACCACTGAATGTAAAAATTAAACATATTGTCTCAACAGGTAATCCTAATTCAAATCTTCAAATACAATTTCACGATATTTTCCCTTCTAATGCGAAACAGATGCCATCTCGGTATCTAAATAACCAGTTAGAAGATTATATAGCTCACCTGAAAATAAGCAATATAATTGCGACTGATGCATCAGTATCAAAGGAAAAGGCGGGGGTTGGCATCTTCTCTCCTTTTCTTGACTGGTCTTTTTCGGTTCGACTGCCAGATTATACTCCTATATTCATAGCAGAATTATTGGCAATTGTTCTAGCATTACGCAAACTTCCCTCAAGTGAATCAACAGCAGTGATAATTACAGATTCTCTTTCAGTATGTACTGCACTTTCTGCGACAACAAATTTAACACTCATTCGTTTGTTTAGTCACCTAATACCGGCAAACTTACAAAAGTTCAGTTGTTATGGGTACCAGGACACCGCGGATTAACTTTGAACGAAATGGCTGACTCATTAGCCACAATCGCCCTGAGTGGACCCTTCATCCCAATTTTACCAGATACGGCTTACGCGACAGCATTGAGATTCAGAAGTGCTTGTTTGCAAAGCGAAATAGGCAAATTCTCATTGGATAAATTTAAAGACTTCGCACATCTAAGATATGGCTGGAATAAACAATGGTGCTTATCTCGCCAATTAGAAGTTTCATACACCAGATTAAGATGCAGGATTCCGCAATTGAATTATTACCTACATAAAGCTGGCCTCAAGGCGTCCTCGTTATGCATGTTTTGCAATGAAATTGAAACAATAGACCATTTCTTTTTATTTTGTCGCCGCTACTCTAATCAGAGAAAAAGATACCTTGTAGCGCCATTTAAGAAGTTAGGATTAGCAATGAATGTTCCAGAAATTTTATCATTTGGCGGCACTTTGTTAGGGTATAGCCACAGGGATGTCTGCTCTGCTGTGTTCGATTACATCAATGAAACAAAAAGATTACCGTGTTAGTCTATTTATCTCTGTCCATAATCTTGATTCGAAATCTGTTATTATTTATCTTAGAAACTACCGAAACGATAGTCTGTTCGCTTGCTCCTTCAGCAATTACATTTTTTAACCTAAATTTAAAGATGTGTTTAGTATAATTAGTGATTACTTCAAGCATCCTGCCGCCCGGTTCCTGGCCCATCCCCCTTTGTGGGTGAGCGCCATAAAGACGAGGACATCATCATCATCATCATCATCATCATCATCAAAATCACAGCTTTGCTGGGATAATGGCATTGAAGAATATAGCGTAGTCGTTTTCGCAATCACTTCTTGCGTGGTGACGAAGTCTGAGCAGTTGATGCTCCTGAGTCGCAATTCGTAGCAAATCCTGAGAAATGACGCACACACTTCAGCGGATATTCGGTTTCTAATGTCGATGAGTGCAGAGCGCCCTCGATGCGGAGCGCTTTCGATTGTCCTCTTCACTTCAGATTACGATTGAAACTCGCGTTCACAAATAGGTGACCTGACCTGCAAAACGAGGCGCCATGCAGAGGTTTTCCCCGAGGCCGAGCCACGCATCTGAAAGCCTTTTTCTTTTATGTGTGAAGAAGAAGATGCGCCTCCATCCAGCAGCATCGCCAACGCTCGGCTCGCTCGGCTCGTGTTTCGGATCGCCGCTGTGCCTCTGGACGCTTCTTCTCGCTTGCTTGCCGCTGACGACCATTACGTCTTTCAACGACCAATAAACCTCTTCACATTTGATGGAGGGTGCTGTTCATCCCCGTCGCTACACCCTGGAGCTGCGTAGCCGGACGCTACCGCCGATCATGACTGACCACGCAAACCCACCGGCGCCTTCGTCCCTGTCCGTCACCTGCACCGGGCTTCCTCGGCTCCGGGACCCAAAGGTCTTCAGCGGTGCAGATGAGACCGACGTGGAAGACTGGCTTGACCACTACGAACTGGTGAGCGCGCATAATAAGTGGGATGACCCCGACAAGCTAGGCTACGTCATATTTTATCTGACTGGCGTCGCCGAATTGTGGTACAACAACCACAAACAGAACATCCCCACATGGACCGTCTTCAAGACGTCCTGCTCTGAAGTATTCGGTCGACCAGCTGTCCGCAAGCAGCGCGCAGAGCAACGCTTGCGCGTCCGCTCACAGCAGACTGGAGAAAGCTTCACAAGCTATATTGAGGACGTCGTCGACCTTTGTCGACGTGTCAACGACACCATGCCCGAAGCTGACAGGATCAAACAAATCCTGAAGGGCATTGACGATGGCGCATTCCAAATGCTCTTGGCTAGGAATCCGGGCACAGTTTCAGAAGTCGTCAGCTTGTGTCAGAGCTACGACGAGTTGAAGAAGCAGCGCGCTCTGACTCGGCAGCCTCCACGGGGTGGCGAGTCGCTGTGCAGTCTCGACACCATGCCTGACCATTCGACGTTGCTTCAGCAGGTTCGAGACTTCGTCCGCGAGGAAGTTGCCCGCCAACTTTCCTTACTGCCTTTTACTCACGAGCCTACCACCCGTCTGCCCACCCCGCTCCGCACTGTTATTTCGGAGGAGGTTGCCCACGCTGTTCCCTTGCGCGCCGCGAGCCGCCTCCATCCAGCCCTGTTCACTACGCGCGTGCATCGGAGCCTGTGGCCGCTCCTGTCGCCTATGCGCAAGCCGTGCAGCCTGTAGCCGCGCCCCTCACGTATGCTGACGTTCTGCGTAGGCTTCCGCAACCACCTTACACTACGCACTCGCAACCCACGCAACCGCCTGTCTATCCTTCCACTTGGGCAGCACCGACAATCGCCAATCCATGGAGGACGCCTGATAATCGACCGATTTGCTACGCCTGCTACACTCCTGGACACGTCGCCCGCTATTGCCGCCGTCGCCCCCAAACTTTCGGCGACCGTGCCCGGTCGTCGCAAGCCGGAAGCCAGCCCTTCCTCCAATACGTTCCTGGCCCATCACCGCGCGATGCCCCTACTCACCGCCCTGACTTCCAGCCGCAGCGCTCACCATCTCCTCGGCGGCGATCGCCGTCCCCCATGCGTCGCCGGCCCGGACCCTCCGACCAGGAAAACTAAACGCCGCAGTTCAAGAGGCAAGAACTGCGCCATCTCCGAACTGTCCAAGCCCTCACTCCTCCCCAACTAACGTGGTCGCCATAACTGTTGAAGGTGTTCGTACTTTTGCCCTTGTGGACACCGGCGCCGCCGTTTCTGTCATAGCCGCTAATCTCTGCCGTGTATTACGAAAGGTAACGACGCCGCTTTCGGGACTGTCGCTCCACACCGCAAGCGCGCAGCAAGTGACGCCTCTCGCAGCCGGCACTGCAAGAGTGGTCATTGAAGGCAATCTGTACATCGTTGAGTTCATTGTCCTTTCTGCCTGTTCGCATGACGTCATCCTCGGGTGGGACTTCCTATCCCGCCATAATGCCGTCATCGACTGCGCACGCGCCGAAGTTGAGTTTTCCCCATTGTGTGACGCCCCATTACTTGACGCTCTTCATCAGCCGCCCAAGCTGCTCGTTCGTGAGGATACCGACATTCCGCCTGGCACTTTCGCACTGGTCCCTGTTTCCTGCAACGCCCACACCGACGCTACAGTCTTTTTCACGCCGTCCGATGTCTTCACGAGTCGTAGAGCTCTGCCGCTACCTTTCGCAACGATTGACATCGCCGCCGGCAGGAGCAATATATTCGTCTTGAATCCGCTCTCTGCACCTGTCACGCTGCTTGCAGGCGAATGTCTCGGCCGCGTGGAAGATCTCGACTCTTCGTCTTTGGTTGACGTCCCGGATGACTGCTGCGACCCACCAAATGCCCTGTCGGCACTCGGGGAGTCATCCAGTGATATATTTTCCAGTGCCATCGCCGATACCCTCACCCCTGCCGAACACGCTGACCTACTTGCTCTTCTGCACGAGTTCCGGAATTCTTTCGATGTGTCGCAACCTCAACTGGGCCGCACGTCGCAAGTACAACATTACGTCGACACCGGTTTACACCAGCCGCTGCGCCAAAGACCATACCGCGTCTCCGCTGAAGAGCGCCGCGTCATTAACAACCAAGTCGAAGACATGCTTCGTAGAGACGTTATTTGACCATCGCACAGTCCCTGGGCGTCTCCTGTCGTACTGGTGCGTAAGAAAGATGGATCTATCCGGTTTTGCGTGGACTACCGTCGTTTGAATAAGATAACCCGCAAGGACGTCTATCCTTTGCCGCGCATTGACGACGCCATTGACACCCTTCACGGAGCAGAATTCTTCTCGTCACTGGACTTGCGGTATGGCTATTGGCAAGTTCCTATGGCTGAAGCCGATCGCCAGAAGACTGCGTTTATTACACCTGATGGCCTATACGAGTTTAACGTCATGCCCTTTGGACTTTGTAACGCGCCTGCTACTTTTGAACGACTTATGGATAATACACTACGTGGTCTAAAGTGGTCTATGTGCCTGTGTTACCTCGACGATGTCGTGGTTTTCTCCCATGATTTCCCTACACACCTCCGTCGCCTCAGGCACGTTTTGACTTGTCTGACCAACGCTGGCCTTCAGCTTAACCTCAAGAAATGCCGCTTCGCTGCCCGGGAGCTCGTCATCTTAGGCCACATCGTGTCCAAACAGGGCGTATTACCTGACCCTGCAAAACTTCGTGCAGTCGCGGAATTCCCTAAGCCCACGACCATGAAGGAACTTCGAAGTTTTGTAGGTCTATGCTCCTATTTCCGGCGCTTTGTTCGCAATTTTGCATCCATCATGTCACCGTTAACCCAGCTTCTTCGCGGCGACGTGAACCTCTCCTCCTGGTCCTCTGCATGTGACGTAGCCTTCGCTACACTGCGCCGCCTGCTCACTTCCCCACCTATTCTTCGTCACTTCGATCCGACGGCTCCTACCGAAGTACACACAGACGCCAGCGGGGTCGGGCTTGGCGCTGTCCTCGCTCAACGAAAGCCCGGCTATTCCGAATACGTCGTCGCCTACGCTAGTCGCACGCTGACGAAAGCCGAAACGAATTACAGCGTGACTGAAAAAGAGTGTTTGGCTCTGGTGTGGGCGCTTGGAAAGTTCCGGCCGTACTTATACGGCCGCCCGTTCGATCTAGTAACCGATCACCACGCGCTTTGCTGGCTCGCCACGTTGAAGGACCCTTCTGGCCGCCTAGCGCGATGGGCACTTCGCATCCAGGAGTACGACATTCGCGTCGTATACCGCTGCGGACGCAAACACTCTGACGCTGACGCCCTCTCCCGCTCACCTTTACCGCCAGATCCAGCGTGCGCAACCACATGCGTCCACCCTTGTCATCTCTCGATCTCGACTCCATTGCCACCGAACAACGTCGTGACCCGTGGATCGCTTCTCTTCTTGATTATCTATGTGGAACATCCACCATTCCTGTATCTCGATCCCTCCGTCGTCAAGCTTCCCATTTCACCATTCGCGATCAACTGCTTCATCGCCGCAACTACGCTGCCGATGGCCGCCGATGGCTACTGGTCATTCCACGCAGCTTGCGATCACAAGTATGCGCCTCTCTTCACGACGATCCGCAATGTGGCCATGCCGGGGTGTTCAAGACATACGAGCGCCTTCGCCATCGCTATTACTGGCGCGGCATGTACAATTTTGTGCGGAAATTCGTGCAGTGCTGTCCTGACTGCCAACGACGCAAATCGACACCTTTACGTGCGACCGGCGCATTGCAGCCGCTTCCATGCCCTGCCAAGCCATTTGATCGCGTCGGCGTTGACCTCTACGGTCCCCTTCCAATGACCGCAGATGGCAACCGGTGGATTATCGTGGCTGTCGACCACCTGACACGCTACGCCGAAACTGCCGCTTTGCCTAGCGCTACCGCTCGGGATGTCGCCTCTTTCATTTTACGTCACTTTATCCTTCGACATGGCGCCCCTCGAGAGCTCCTTAGTGACAGAGGCCGCGCTTTTCTCTCGGAGGTCGTCGAAGCTCTGCTCTCGGAATACCACGTCATTCATCGGACAACCACAGCATACCACCCGCAGACTAACGGGCTCACGGAACGGTTTAACCGCACCCTGGGTGATATGCTGTCGATGTACGTCGCATCTGACCATACCAACTGGGACCGTGTTCTCCCTTATGTAACATTCGCATACAACACCGCGATACAAACAACTACCGGATTTTCGCCTTTCTTTCTCCTTTACGGACGCGAGCCTTCACATACTATTGACACCCTACTTCCCTACCGTCCTGATGCTTCCGAGTGTCCACCTGTCTCCGAAGCTGCTCGACAAGCCGAAGAGTGCCGCCAGCTCGCCCGCACGTTTACCTCGCAAGAGCAGCAGCGACAGAAAGAAAACCGCAGCACTTCACTTCCAGACCCTAGCTATGCCCCAGGGTCTCTCGTATGGCTCTCTGTCCCATACCAGACTCCGGGACTCTCCTCGAAGCTCGTTCCAAGGTACGAGGGCCCTTACACCATCGTGGAGAAAACCTCTCCAGTTAATTTTCTTATCGAGCCAGTTTCTCGATCGGATGACATGCGCCGGCGTGGACGTGACATCGTCCATGTTTCCCGCCTCAAGCCGTACCATGAGCCTCTACCTGAAACTTCTTAGGTCGCCAGGATGGCTCCTTTTTCAGCGGGGGCGATTGTGAAGAAGAAGATGCGCCTCCATCCAGCAGCGTCGCCAACGCTCGGCTCGCTCGGCTCGTGTTTCGGATCGCCGCTGTGCCTCTGGACGCTTCTTCTCGCTTGCTTGCCGCTGACGACCATTACGTCTTTCAACGACCAATAAACCTCTTCACATATGCAATGCAAGTGCCTAATTCATTTTCGGAAGGCGTAAACACGCCTTAGCCGCCATGTTTTCACACCGCATTGTCCTGCGCCAGCGGCTGCGACGTCACCAAAATATTGATCATTTGGTTAAATCGAGGCAACAAGAAAGTATCCAAAAAGTCGCCAAGTAGCCAAAACGTTTTTTGCTGCCGCCACCGGCCTAAAAAAAGTAGCCAAATTGGCGCTAAGCAGCCAATCCTGGCAACCCTGCTATTCACAGGTGTGCTATGGTTGTTGACTGGACATTACATTCCGAGGCATGGCACGGACAGAAGCAAAGAATTGTTTCCCGTGGGCGCGCACTTATAAATCAGCTTGACTTTACTAGCGCAGTTTGTGAGGACAAGCGCCGAAAAATCATGGTCGATGAACGTAATATTGGCCGGTGGAAAACAAATCTCACACGAACAAATGAAAATAAAAAAGGTCAGTTTAGCTTCTGTGCACGATCACCTTCGCCAATAATATATTTGCTAATCACGATTGACCTCGGCGCACGTCCTTGCGATCTGCTCGGTGCACGCATCGGTAGTGCCCTGTCAGTATACGAGTTCTTACGCATAACTTCGGAACGCTGGAAACGCGGCTTCTTTTGTTAATAAACAAATACTACATAGATGAGTAGAAAGTGTGCGAAAGTTGGTACTCGATGCACCTTGATTCGCCCAGAAAGACGCAGATGCAAATGGCAATGTAGGTGATGTAGGCTTGAGCGATGAAAAAAAAAGTGAAAGTATAGGCGGTAGCGGGGGCACTGTTGCTTGAGCAGAGGTGAAGAGGGAGCGCGCATTCCGGCCGGGCTCGTTAAGCGGATGGTGTTGCACATCAGGCGTTCGTGTCTGCAATCCGAAGTACGGCTTCGAGCTCGGGTTCATGAATTCCTAGTGTCCACGTGTTGCGCGCCGCTCTGCTGCGTGCACGCGCTATAACGCTATTCGCTCCGAGTGCTACTCGACGATTCGCCCTGTTCCGGGGGCCAAATTCCGCGAGCGGTCTTCATTCCGCTGCCTTTCTCTGATCGGTTGAGTGGCCGCGGCCTCGCTGTATTCGCTGTGGCAGGCGGTGCGTGTGCCTTAGCCTACTCCTAATGCTTACAGCAGGAATGAGCCGCCCCACTGAAGCGTTCGTATGTACTCAATATAACAGCACGGTCGGCTTCATACAATCAGCCGCGGCCAAATTAGTGCAGCTCTCGTCACGGGACTATATATGCGCCTCGTGATACGCCAGTGGAATCGCTACTACATTGTTTTTCAGTAGCAATCGACCCCAGTATACTGGCGTCTTTCTGTAGCGAATCTTTTATTCGCGCAAAAAGAAAGAAAGCGAGGACATCGACCAGAAACGAAATTGTTCCCCCCCCCCTCTTTTTTGACTGAAGGTGGCTCCGCTTTCTATCACGCTGCGGGGCATTAGTGCGAAGAAGTGTAGACAGCGTCGATAATGGTGACAAACAAACCGTAATAAGAGTTGCGTGATGTCGACTGAAAGGTAAAGTAAATCGCTATCAAAGTGCCTAAGCGGAGACTCGTATATTACGAATGAGCGCTCGCACTGTTCAGAACACTGTGCCGTGAACAGCCAGTAGCGATATCCGGTACAACCTTCCCACATTCACCCATACCTTGTGACGACATTCACGCGACAACGCGCCGTCAATGTCATCCAGCTAAAACACTTTAGTTCTCTTGCAATGCCATTTAATATCATGTAGCACAAAAGGTGCGATGTGACATCAGCATAAAAAGAATCGAGCGCATTTGGCACCGAGTGAATACCTACACCGACATGCTTCGTATGTCGGGGCAAACGAAAGAAGATCCTTTGTGTTTATAGCAAAGATGATGCAAGCTAGGTCGTTTCGGGTCATATCTCGAAAAGAGTTCATTCACGTGACGTCAGTGCGAAAGCAGAACTCCGGTTACTGGAAACTGTGATTTCAATTTCTACAACTCCGTTTTTTTTTCGTCTTTCGTTCATCCGACCATGTATCAGCCTCTATGAGGCGCTCATTTCGCTCCCTTTTGTGCGTCTGACGCAAGGGGACAGCGAACCACCCTCGCGTGTAATAGCAAGCGAGAGAAATTTAATCTTGAAGCGTCTGGAAACCCGAGTGGCGAAAGCCTTACAGCAGACAGAACGAAATGAACCGTTCATACGATCGGGCGCCCAATATCACAGGCAGCATCGCATGTGTACGTTTCACTTAGCGGGTGTGTGTGTGTGTGTGTGTGTGTGTGTGTGTGTGTGTGTGTGTGTGTGTGTGTGTGTGTGTTTTGTTACTACAGCGTATGACTATCCAATTTGTAACTGCAGGACAAGAAACGATGAGGCTGGCGACTGTAAGCATCGAGCTATCTCTCCCCTACCTTCTTCCTTCGTGAAAAGAAAACTTCAAGTAGGAAGAGGGGAGCTGAAGCTTAAACTGTATCGCATGGTGTTAGAACGTCAACAAAGAGCACTGCTGTACCTACTAGACGACATAAAAAAAGCTTTGGTCGCAAGAACTGTTTGTCGTTTGTCTGCACCTACGTAATTGTTTCAGCGTTTATGACGGTTGGCCGCAGAATGTGTTCTCGCAGACAGGGGCCGGATTCACGAATAGTTTTTTTTTTTTTCGTAAGTGCTTTGCAATCGGGCTGTCGCAAATTTCCAGCTCCAAGAGTGGCTGGAATTTCATCTTGCGAACAATCTTAGCGCACAGACCCAATTCATACAGGCTCGAATTCATATTCGCTCGAAAGGCTTAACTAATCCGCCGTCCACGGCAGACATGGTACGACGCGGAGCGCGCGGAAGAGTTGGGCCGCGTGCGTCAGCAGTCGAGGCACCGAAGGGCGGTGGAAGGCGCGCCCTAATAGTAGCGGGTATTGATTTCAACCACCGCGGCCGGCTGTGCGTGTAGGAAAGACATTGTTCGCGTGGCACCGCGTCCGTTGGCGCTGTGCGGGGCGGACGTTTCCGTGCCTCGCTGACTGCGCTGATCGCTCGCGTGACGCGCTCAGGGGTGCGCGAACTTGCCAACACACGCGCGTGTGAGCGCGCACACGCACGTGCCGCTTTGGCCCCTTTCTCTGGCACCGCTATTCTTTGTTCCTTAACTTCAGTCACATCCAGAACCCGAAAGTAGGGCATCGGAGGGCAGGAGAGACAACTTTCTTCTGTCCTGTGTCGCTGTTTGTTTAAGCTTCGGGTTCTGGCCGGAATCGGGCTCCTGTGGGAGTCTCCGCAAACTCCGGGCTCGTTACGTGCCCGCTCGTACACTGTGTTGCCTTCTATCAAATCGACGTGGCTACATCCGCAATAGCAGCTCTAACAGGCCCTTAAGAGAGTGGGCAAAAGAAGGTTTTAACGCAAGAAGGAGGTAACCGTGCCTCCTAAGCTGTGCTATATTTAGGTGCGCGCTAGCGTTGACAACACCGGGACAGAAGAAGGTGCTATACGTTAATGGCCGTACACCAAGAAGCGGTTCTCAGCCTGAAAAACAACGGGGGCTTGTCTTACTTTAGTGATTGTCGCTGATGTTCATGAAAAATGTTGCATTTAGTACGACTTTGACGCTGTTTTATTTATCCCCAGGAGAATAGACTTTCTAGCAATTTGCCGTATGAAGATTAATGCTCACAGGAAATATCTTTGCTTAGTTAACGTCGCTGTGCAAATGTAAACATTGAAAATGCCGACATTGTTAGTAAATAATTCCTTACGAGCCTCGAAGAACTCTGTAGTGATTGAAGGACAGGTGTGCCCTTGTTTATACTTTGCCGCCTAACAGGAATGGTATTGATAAGCAATGTATCGATAAGCACTAGACTTCTCTGTGGGCTAGATGATATAGCGTACCTACATGCCCACGCGCGCTGTTTGGTTGGGATGGGCCCGACTTCAAACAAACGCGACCACATTCCCTACACCCTAATTTAAGGCTTCGAGTATGCAATCGGGACTGCTCCGAAGAGACGTGACCTTTTTATGCGGTAAAGTTGGGCGTGGCCTTCACCAATGACTACGCCTTCCGCATAGGAATGGCCGACACCGCAGCCTGTGACGACTGCGAATGAAGGGGAACCCATCAGCCATATTCTATGCCAGTGTCCGCAGTAATTTTGCTACAGACGCTTACTTAACGGTGTGCTCAACGAATTCAACGACTGACCTCTATCGGAAGAGGTAATATTGTGTAATATTCTTGACTTCATATACGATAAGGGTGCAGGGAAAACGTCATTGTGGTTTTGGTATCAACCAGACTCAGTGAACGCTCGTAGTACTTCCAGTTTGTTCCTCTCCTCATTTCTACTTTGTAATAATCGCTTCCCCTAGGCCATGTCCAGGGTAACAAAATGAAGACATCCCTCTAGATAGCGTCCGTGTCGAAATTTCTAACAGAACGTCTCTTCCGCTCAAGCGAGCCACACAGTCAGGGTATCACGCACAAACGCCCTTACGCAAAAACACTGCTTACGACGTCATGATCCATGGCGCGTGCCTTCGGGAAGTTCTCCAATTAGAAGCGAGAAATACCGCTTCTGGAAATGCGCCGTGTATCGGAATAGGAAACAGAGAAGAAAAAAAAGGAGGTGGGGCACGCGTCACGTGAACGGGATGCGTCCCTCGGCTGCGGTACATTGGAAATGATGATGACGACAATGGTATGTATTGGAGTCTTCTTTGAAACTGGGCGGCGACAAACAGCCACTTATCCTGCTTGATCTAATCAGGTTTTACTACATCTATTGCGGGGAGAAGGCAGAGAGAGAGAGAGAGAGAGAGAGAGAGAGAGAGAGAAAAGACCGTTATGCTCGAGATTCCTAAGGTCCTTGGGTGGTGCCCTTCTGCGTGGTCCCACTGGACACCGCGGCTCACTGGGCCTGGTTGAGAGTCGCCTATTGGTTTTCCAAGTCCAGTTCGGTGAGCCGTGCCTTCCATGAGCACCCCTCAAGTTACTTTCGTGTGACATGTGCGAGATCGCCTCGTCTGGGCAATCGACGCAACTGTATGTCGAGTGTTACGTTCTGCACACCATCAGGGCAGGTTTTTGTATACCGTTCGAGTAGGTGGAATTTAACCGCGTCAAGTGCGGATACGTGTTGGTTTGTAGGCAGCGCCAGTCCCTCGGTTGCTGTCCTCTGAGGTTCTTAAGGGGAGAATCGTGTTGTCTTCTCGTTAGCTGTTGATATTCCAGCACCTGCCTGTTCGTGGGTCGCTTCCCACTCCATTGGAGGCTGGGAGGCGGAGTTGCCTGCCGCCCGGTTGATGACACCTCGGGCTGCGCAGTCCGCCTCCTCGTTGCCCCGCTAGCCGGTGTGTCGTGCCCTGGGCACCAGACTAGGAACGCTGCTTACATCACCCATCATACTAAATGTTATTCTACACTTCGTTTTTTTTTTTTAAATTATTCACTTACAAGTTACTGCTTCCTTGTTTGGGGTAATACCACAGTATCAAACGTCAAGAGACCTGTCGCCTTGCAAAATAAGATATTTCGTGTTGTTGCGATCGCTTCGTATAAATCACCAGTCCACCATACTTTCATTGGACTCAGTAATGTCTCTGTAAGACTATTTTTCAATTACAAGTTCGACAGATTTTTTTAGAAGCGCACATGTAAAGAAGCGTCTCTGTCTTTTTTTTTTTTTTTGTCATTGGGACACTCATAAACCGCTGTTCGTCATGTGATGTTTGGAGCTGCCTTTCTTTCCTCTTGGCAAAAAAATAAAAGAAACTCGAACCAGTTCCGAATTAACTTTCGTCAGGCCGATTTTGCCACGGTTTCCCGATTCACCACTTTTCGAACACTTAGGCAACATCTAATTTTCTCCCGTTTGCTGTAAGTATTGTGTTGTATCTAATCGCATTTGTAGTTTTATTTTGTATTTCTAAATAAACAGCATTTATAATTATTACGTCTTTCTTTACTTGCTCAGTGCGCTGGCCACATACACGTCGAATACTTCCTGCCTTAATGAGTTCGCGCGCACGACTTTTCTTACTCGTCTGTCGTCTCTTGCTGCACCGCAGTTCTAGTAAGCAATCGTGGACCTACTAGCCAAGCGACGCGTTTTATTGTTTGATGCGGCTGTGTTCTTTGCCTATACGCATGGGTGGCGACACCCGTAAAGCAGCGTTGGACACTGCTTTTATCTCGCCGTCCTCCATCTTGACCACCATCGTGATCGCCCTGCACCCGGCTGCGCTGAATCGGCGCGTGGCGCACATGCTCTTACCTCGTGCAGCTTCCTGGCCGTGTCGTGGATGGATATGATGTGCGTGATGTTGTTGGCCTGTAGCTGCTCGGGGTCCTTGGAGTCTCGGAAGTTGCCGATGTACACCCCCGGCAGCACCTGCGAGAGCGTGCGCACCGCGCAGCGTTTCTATGATGGCCATCTATTCTTATTCTTACTATTATTATTAGTAGTAGCAGTAGTAGGAGTAGTAGTAGTATTGTTGTTCTCATCCTGCTGCTAGTCTCGACGTTTGTAGAGACCGAACGGAAATCCACGTTGCGTGGTCCTTACTCTCTGCTGCGCCAGCGCTCCGCAACGCCTCATTGGTTATGGCGTTCTGCTACAGAGGACGCGGGCCGCGGTTTCGATTTTCCGCGCAGCTGCGTCAGCCGCGTTCCGGCTGGAACCGGATTCGAAAACGTCCGTGCGTCGCGGAGTTTTACGCTCACGTTAAAGAACTCACGACGACCAAAAATCTAAACGCTGTTCAGCGTTTATATTTCAGCACCTTTGCTACAATTCATTACTCTGCCGGTAACGGTGAAGCATCCAGTATTTACGCATACCAATTTAGTTAACTCTGTACCACGAAGCGTGTACACGTCCGTCTCCTCATCTCGTGTATTTTATTAACTCTCTCTTCAGTCACTTCGTTGTTTTTAAACTTTGGTTAGTTTTATTACCATAAGGAGCTACCTTCCTGGAAATCGGAAGTAACGAAGAAAACTGATGTCAAGTGAGACAAAGGAGGCGGTGTCCTTTTTGTGAATGCTACTTATTGACAATTCCTTGTGAATTTATCGATAGAGTGAAAACAAGCCTGTCCTTCACGGCGGAACTGATGTGGCGAGAAAGGAAATTCTCCAAAACGCGTGACAAACGATGGAAAGACCGCTGAAGTGCATACGCCGCCGTTCGCTGCATACTGCATACTGTGCAGCCGTCCGTATAGCGAGTGACGGCCGTAAACGTGCTTTAAAAGCATGACAGGAACGAGGCACGAATATCGGTACTCGTACGCTCGAGTTCTGGCGTTATTGCGCGCTGGTGTTATCTCTTGATGCTTCAAATTTCGAAACCGCGTTTTCGCATATATAGGAGTTAAGAAAAAGAAAATAGAGGGGGATACACGCCGAGAAAGAAAAAAAAAAAACGAGCAGCAAACGACAGGAATTGCACTTCCGCGCTACTTCGCTCTGCTGGTTTCGCGATGACTCCGTGCCAGCTCCGGTGTGCATATCAATATTTTACTGAAATGCATTTGAAAGTATGCATATCTTGCCTCAAGTTGACGTGCATCGAAAGAGCCGACAGACGCGCTCGTAAACACGCAAGAAGTGATGGCGTCCTTACGCAGCCGACCGGCGTTTATAAGTGCGGCAGTGATGAAAAATAGAAAGTGGCACGAGAATTCGTAACTTTTTTTTTCCTCGACCGCTTCCCGTTCTCAGAAAAGGTGATCTTGTTCCGACAGGCCGCCATTAGAGCGGACGATAACAACGTTCATAGTGTTTTCATTCGTTTCTAAACCTAACGAGAGAGAAAAGAAAAGCTACCTAATTACTTTCTTTCCCAAGTTCTTCCCAAATGTTAGTTTCCTAACAGAGCTATAGGTTTACTCCTGGAGTAACAGAAAAAAAAAAGGTCAATTTTTTTCAAACGAAGGGCTTAGTTTTTCCCTTCCTTTTGCACTTCCTCGTTCGCGTCGCTCTGGAACTTTTAGCGCGGCGGAAGGCTCAGAGCGCTTTCAAGTGCTCCGGAATGAACCTCGTCTGTTTAGGTATAACCAGGACCAGACAGGGCTTAATTTTCCCACTTTATACCGCGGCTCGACTTGGCTCTGTCGGCCGGGCGGCCCCCGAATACGCGGCACAAGGAGCCCGTCGATCTCACCTTGTTCATGCCATTACCCATGTTGGTTGAAGCAGGGTCCTCCGTGGCTTCATGGTGCAGGGGTTCTCAGCTGCGGTCCGCTGCAGCCCGAGCGGACTCTCCAGCGGGCGTGGCCGGGATCTGCAGCGAGTAAACGAGGGGGCCGCCATTAGGCCGGCTGAATGCGCTCTCGGCCTAACGCAGAAAGCTTTTTCGACGCGGATTCCGCCTGTGATGACTCTTCGCTGTAGTGTGCGCGGTGCCGTTTTCAAACGCGCAGTAATTAACGCGTCGTTGTCGGTCTACGCGTGCGCTTGGCTCGCTTGCGAGGCCCCGCGCGAGCTGGCGTGCCGGTTATGATGTCGTCAGGGCTGCTTTTCGCGAAAAAAAGAATGACGAACGTTTCACCGTCCCTCCGGAGGTGCGCTTCACACGTGCCAACGCGGTCTTATGCATGCGGCGTTGGGCTCGGGCGCGCTATTAGCCAGTGAGAAATGGTTCCATAAACAGGGTCTGAAATAATAGCCTCGTGCACTACACAGCATTCTTGCGCTTCCGGCGTCGCGCAGTGAACTGCAGATACGAAATGTGGCACGCTCAGGTTGTATACAGTCGAAGTGAGATGTAAGCGCGCCTGTGCCCTGAACAAAACGGCCATTACTGTCGAAAACAAGGCATTTGTTTTGCTCTAGAAGATTCGTGTCCTTTGCTTCTTGCTGTCAAATCTTTCTTTCTTTCTTTCTTTCTTTCTTTCTTTCTTTCTTTCTTTCTTTCTTTCTTTCTTTCTTTCTTTCTTTCTTTCTTTCTTTCTTTCTTTCTTTCTTTCTTTCTTTCTTTCTTTCTTTCTTTCTTTCTTTCTTTCTTTCTTTCTTTCTTTCTTTCTTTCTTTCTTTCTTTCTTTCTTTCTTTCTTTCTTTCTTTCTTTCTTTCTTTCTTTCTCGCACATATTGGCTGTTGGTAGTGAGTTTAATGGCGAATTGACTTTTGCGAATTTGATCAACGTTTCAACCGTGTTATTTGCCAAGATCGCTGGCAGATCGCTGCTGCCCTCCCCACATCGTGTAGTACAATGTCACAATGCAGCGCACGCATTCTATAATTTGCTAGCGACCTGCTTACATAATAAATCCCAGCTGAAATCAATATTCGGCTCAATGTATTCAACCATAGATTCATACGACGAAAAGTCTCTCTTTGATATAACGAACCAGTGAACGCACGAGGAGGGTAAAACTTTACTGTTGTTCATCGGATTAATGGGCAGGCAGGTCGCCTCCATCAGCGTACTTGATGGCCGATAAAATGTACGCTGCATAGCGCTCTCTTGCTCCTGTAGTGCGGTGCGGTGGGCGTACAGACTGCCGCCAAAAGTTTGTGTGTATAGGCCATATATATTAGCATAGGCGTGCGCACGGTGGGGGGGGGGGGCGCCGCCCCCCCTAGTCACCTAAGAAGAGGGGGGCGCAAAATCTGCCCCATACATTGACTTAATAGGGAGGGGGGGTGCCGCGATGAACCTTCGACCCCCCTGAAGGAGAAACCTGCGCACGCCTATGTATATTAGATCGATGCACAAAAATAGCCTACCGACTAAAATAGCTCGTTTTTCACAGTACTGTTTTACTTTCCCTTGTATAACTTTTCCATTAGCTGCGAAGGTCGAGTTCTCGGAAAACGTCAGAAAATCCACTAGTTGATGTTTTCACTGGGCTTGTATCATGCTACAGTACTGTCGATCTCTTTGAATGAATAGACGCGTGGAAGGGGAGTGATCGGGCTTTCTTTAGTTTTCGTGGTGCATTAATAACAACCAATGTGGCTACTTGAATAGCTGGAGCTAAATAAATGGCGCTCGGAGTTCTGACGTGGGACGCGTAACAAGCCCGGAAACATGAGACGCGATATTAAAATAGAGCGGGACTTTGCATGTGGATCTTATCCGCGCGCGTGCTTGGCATTAAAATTTACATATCAAGCCAAAAAAAGAGAGAAAAAAGGACTCGCATTCAGTTAGGCAAACTTCCGCATTCGAGAATCCTAGCCCCCAGCAGAACGCCGCAAGAAATAAGCAGTATACAGTTGAAGCAAGTAAAGCAATAAAACTTGCAAAAGTGAATTCGTGGCGTCGCGGGCAGATCACAGAGCTCGCCGTCCCCGGCAGAAGATTATCAGAGAAGCTCTCTTCTTTTTTTTCTTTTGCTTCCTTTTCAGCGCTAAACCAATTACAACGGCTCGTGTTCGGGTCTGACCCGGATCTGCTGCCTTAAGGCTTGTCGAGTTGTTTGTTCCGCGCCTTAAGGAGAAAGGCAAACCGGCGAAGAGAAGAAAGAGGAGAAAAGGGCGCGCACTCGGAGTTTGGTAGCAAACGGCGTTTTTCATTATTTCCGCCACATGCAGGCTGCGGCCGTGGTCGCGCCCCGAAAAAAAAATAAAATAAAATAAAGGAGCTCCTTTCGACAAACAAACAACGGCTGCACTCCGGATTGCGTCACCGCCGCGTAGCTGTGCTACACACGATCCGCCTCAGACGTTTGAGCTCGGAATCTGCAGCCGCCGTTGCGAGAAACACGTCCGAGCATTGCCCCGCTTGGCTGGCTCGCGCGGCCGTTCATCAGCTCAGACCGCGCCGCTCTTGCGTCAGCGAGGGGAGCAAGAAGAAACAGTGCGGCACTGTAGCGTTCGCATTCCACGTGTCCTGAGCAGCGTACGCCGAAGAGAACTACTTCTACGCTCTCTGAATGCGATTCCGGTTCGTGCACTTCTTGCGAAGAGAGCATGTAGGCGGTATCCGCGGAAAAGCTCAGGGGACAAGCCCGAGTTATTTTCTATTTTTATTGCGTGTCGTGTGCAGGTTTGTACGTGCCTCTTGGACTTGCGCGATTATTACATTGCGAAATCAGTTTTTCTTGCCCCTGTCGTCTTATATATCGACGGAATAATTCTTATTCGCAACGCCGACACCGCGCGCGGAAAGTAAAGGAAAAGGGCAACACTAAGCAGCAGTGAGTTCCTTCAGTTACTCCAAGCGTAGCGCTTCTGTAAGTGCCTCTTCAATTAGGCGGCTACCGTGAGTAAAGTCATGGTTTGAAGGTTTTTCAACGCCACGACCTCTGCGCGGTTGTGTGTGCATAGGGCAATATACGCCGGCGCGCAGCACTTTTTCGCAAATTAACTTTTCTCACGCAAGCCTAAGCAATATGTCAATAGCTGCTAAGCAGTAATACCATTTTTACAAATTTTGGTTTACAAAAGCTAGCGGTGATTTCGAGAAAAAAACGCAAGAAAGACGTCAGAGCCTTTTGTTCCTTTTGTTCTTCAAACATTTTTTTTTCTTTTGCAATGCGTGCTTTAGCACTGCTCTCAAGATTTTAGTCAAGAAGGGTGAAATTGCCGGCTGGTTAGTTGAACATATTGAATATTTACCAGCGCGAAAGACGAGGACAGAAAAGGGCACGCAAACAACCACTCGTAGCGCTGTTCCCCTTTGAAATTGTAGTCATAGTTTCCATTTCGTCGTAGCGAGGCGTTTCGATCAAGCGTTACTTCTATTCACATAGGAGGCGCCCTACGTTCCTTATTGAGGCTGCGCTGACTGTAACACGCTGCGGCCTAAGCGTTCTGTATTTTAGCTGCCTGAGCTGCGCTTGCAACAGAAAGTGGGAATATCCGCGGAGGCCTCGAAAGAGACAGTCGAAATTCGTTTAGGAAACAACAGATTTCCTCCTCAGGTACCGTACCTGAGGAGGAAATCTGTTGTTTCCTAAACGCAGAATAGTAAGCAGTGACTGCTTACTATTCTGCGTCAAGGGAAAGCAAGCTATGGTGTCAGACGTACGTAATCGCATTGTCATCGACAGCAACCTGAGCACACTGGCTCGCTCATTAATGCGATGACGCACACTTTGTTATTGCCGCTTGTACAAGGATGACGTATGCGCAACTTAGCTGTAGAAGGCACAACCGCTTAACATCTGCGGCAGCCCAGAGCAGATGTCATCCGCATGCACAAATGATGTGCATAGTATCTGGAACACCTATGGCCAGAAAAGCCTGGAAGGTCAACACTAGCTTTAACACAGTTTAAAAGATGGAGGTCGACGTACAAGTCGATAAGGTAATCCGTTTCATTGCACACACGTCATTGCTCCTGGCGGAACCTCGAGACTGCAGTGTGCTCGCGTCATTATGGCCGTCTTAGCAATCATTGCGGGGGAACGTTCAAGAAAAACATGACTATGTTTAAGAAGGCGTTAATTCGCGCCTATCGAAGACGCCAGCTAAATTCCTCTGTTCGATGTGTGAAGAAAAGAGCGCCCGAAAGAGCACAATGACAGGCAGAAAAAGAATTGATAGATTAGCTCGTCTAAACATTTGTAAAGCTTTTCAAACACACTAAAATGAGCTGCCGTGTAATTTGCCATTGTATTAGTCAGATTAAGAAAAAACAAACACAAAGATAGGAATGCAGGATGAATTATGCACTGAAGAAATGAGTTAATTATTTCGTCAGTCTATAATTAAGTTAATGTCTTTGTTTCAGAAATTGCCACATACTGCCATAGAATTTTTTTTTTTACATTGGTTTGGTTTCACAAATGCTTCACAGAAACAGCACGCTCTATAGTACGCGTTGCAGTTTATATTTATAGCTTTGGTATATATAAAGTTACACTAACAGTTATTTTAATAAAAACGCGACGCTATGGCTACTCAACGTCGGCTTGCAGAGGGGGTTTATGAGCTGTCGTGGACGTATACTCCTCGCGAGCAATTAGAGGGATCAAACACATAATTAACAAAAAACATTTTATTAACCTTATTTGCTATTGCGATTATGAATAGAAACGTTAAAAAAAAGTATGTTCCAGTTTTATTTTCCTGCAGTGCTTCTGTTCCGAGATATTCGTAATAAAGTTTGACAATCAGTCCTCTAAGTTTGCATTTAGGGCCGTGAATTGTATGCTTCGTTAAGGTCTTTTAGTGCATCTATTGTCTCGTATTGTCCACAACTAAAAGCGACCGTTTTTGTGCTGCGAGATTCTGATGGTCGGAAATTACGGGCGCGTCGATCCTTGTGTTCTCTGTGCGTAATTAAGCTATTCGCCACCAATCATATGCAACACCGCGATTAAGTCGGCCTTACAAACAGATAGATCACTAAAAAGCAAGAATAGTAACTCGTGCGAGGTGTTGGGTCAACATTACTAACCTTTCTCAGCATTTCTCCGGTGTTAAACTATGGTGTCCTTGCTGGAAATGTAACATTTTATGACGCGAACTTGTATTTTTAACTATCTCTCACGAAGAAATAAAAAACAAACATCGGCAGCAGTAACATCGCTACCGTGTTGTCTCGAATTCCGTGACTCCCGGAATGCCAGCGCGTAGCGACGGCGTTCGAATTTTCGTGAGAGAAAATTCTTCCCTGTCCTCATGCCGGACATATTACTAAAGAAAACGGCCAGCCATTCGCAAAAAACCACAAGAAAAACTCACGAAACAAAAACTTCGTGAATTACTTCTTCCCAGCCTTGTATGACGATTAAAAGGACAGACTGGTGGGCTAGTTGGTATTGCATAATTGTGAACAGTAGCGCAAAAAATTCACACAGACGACGACAGAGCAAGACGGGACTGCGGAATTTTTCTCACTTACCCCTTTTCACTTTTTCGTATTTTTTTTACCCGTATGCTTCGAGGCTGTGTGTTCTATCTCAGCCGTATAGCGGCTACAATTCGACGAGGGTGAAATGTAAGAACCTGCACCTCTAACCTTAGAGTTAAGAGCAGGTTAAAAATCGCAGGTAGTCATAATTAATCCGCCGTTTCCGCGATGCGCACAACAGTGAGGTCGTGGTGCTGACACTTGAAAACCCCAGAATTTAGTTTCTTAATGTCAAGTGTCAGCTCGAACGTAAAAGTTAGAGTAGAAGGGCTGGGAGCATTCGTCACCGCAGTTTCGTCAGCTAGAGGTCTGTGGGATAGAAACGTATGGGGCCTCTTGATTATTTGCACCGTCAAACGCATGCGTGAGAAGCGATGTGAGGCCGTGAACGAGCGCCCAGTTTCGTTCGTGGCGTACGTACACCATTCGGGAAGCCCATTTCTCCGTTTTCGTGTCGACCCGTCATCGCGTCCCGTTTTTGCCGAGATGAGCTTATTACCTCTATCACCACCAGGTCAAAAAGAGGCGTAATGCGTTCGCCCTCGAGTGCCCAAACGGATTAAATGAAAGACTGCTTTGATGCCTGCCGGTGGATTTAGTCGAGAAAATGGTTCCATAATTTTGATAAAGCGCGGCGCGCGAGGAGCGAGCATTTTGCCCTAAGGGGCATCGATTGGGAGAAGTCGAGCGCGGCTGTCCCCATTTAAGCGTTGCCATGCGCGCAGCTTTCGCGAGGTAGACGTTTTCATTTACGTGAAGAGGCTTTTCTTTTTTTCTTTTTGTAAATAGAAAGGACGTCGTTTAGCACGAACGTGCTTCTTGCGAAGGATACGCCATTTCGAAACAAAAGTCGGCCGGAGAACCGAGGAGTGCGATATTCAAAAACGGCGCTTCCCTCGGCTGTTATCGCTTGTTTTGCCGCCTTGTGTATTTAGAAGTTCGCGTTTGTTCAGTGAAACAGTGTATTCGCTTGCGCAATGCTCTCGACCTTTTCATTCATTTTCCTCCCCCAATCTCCGCCTCAAAACTATACGATGTTTAATTTTCTGCATGCGAGATGCACGGTCACATGTACGCAAAGGAATAAAAAAAAAGAAAATGTTGCATCGGTGGTCGTGAAACGTACTGGAAAACATTATAACTGACGGGGTTATCGAAGTATATAATAACGTCAAGTTTTTCGAACGAATGCATTCCATCTCAGCACAGCGAAAGCTATGGGTCGCTCAGTCAACAAAAAAAAGAAAAAAGAGCGAGCTCGAAAAGAGAAGGAGACGGAGGGTTCCTCTGTTGTATGCATTATGACCGCCCTCTGAACGGCTGCAACTGAACGGGATCACGGCGGGTAGCACCCACTGGGCGAGTCCTTCTCCTCTGATCGGCTGACATTGAGCCTTGAGCACTCGCAGCGCTGCACGAAATTGGCGAAACAGAGTTCGTAAGTTTGAAACTGCGACATGCCGAAAAATGTGCATGGCATAACCATATTAAAGCTGCAGCAAACGCTGTGCTAGACATGGCTTTTGACCGCCTAAGGAAACGTCGTTTTCATCCTGTGCGACGACGGTACAGATTCGAAGCCTCGCGCTCTAAAGCAACCACCTCGAAGCAGCGTGCCTCTACATGTGGTTCCTCGTTCTTACGCCGACCCGTGCCCAAAACAGTACAAGTCAATGCGCGAGCATCGTCGGGTACTAAACAATTAGTAGCGTTGATGTTCAGTAACAGTTGTGGATTTGCGTTTTCCAATAAGCGCGATTATGTCCGTAGATACTCGCAGATAAAACAAATCAACACGCATATCTTTATCAAGAACCGTGCGTGCAAGATGTACGGCTGCAAAGCCACAGGGATCAGTCCCGCATTATTTCGCTTTCTTCAACAGGGTATTCATTGGGATGGTTAGTACGTCATAAGAGAGGGTATTTACATAAGAAAGTCTGCGTGGCTCAATCTTTGGTGATGTCCTCCGGTAGGGCCCCTCTGGTTTCCGCGGCTCACCGGTACTGGTCTAGGGTCGTCAGTTGGCTTCCCGAGTCCAGTTCAGAGAGCCGTGCCTCCGGAGACTACGCCGAGAGTGCTTGTTTTGTGACTCCCGGTGAGACTGGTTCGTCTGGGCGGCCGGTTCATTGGCGTGTTATGTGCGCAAGAGTTGCGGCGTGTTCGTTACATCAGGGACAAGTCCTGGTCGCGTATCTTTCTCTAAAGATGGCGTGTGAGCGGAATAGATCGTAAGAAGACTACAAAAGCGTGGCACGGGACGAGTAAGGTAACACAGGACAGAGCGTCGACTAATAACGAAATGATTTATTTCTGAAGCGGCATGATGTCTTTGTATGCCGCTTCCTGAAACAAATGATTTAGTTGTTAGTCATCTCTCTGTCATGTGTTACCCTATACTCGCACCGTACATGTCGCGCTGTTGCAGTGTTCCTGGGGTTTCTTTATCATATTCATCTCTTTGGTAGCTTTCTCGTATTTACTTGTTTTTATTTAACACGGAATATCTGAGACGTGGAGGGAACCGACGAGGGTGACGAAAGGGGCTTGTTGGTCAGTCATAGTAGGAATGTTATCTGGATAGCGCAACAAAACATGGACGCAAGAAGGAACGATCGAGGGCGAGACAAGCGCTCGTCTCCTCGTTTCTTCTTGTGGAGGAAACACTTAAGGTGTGGGTGCCCCGCCACGGTGGTCTAGTGGTTACGGCGCTCGACTGCTGACCCGAAGGTCGCGGGATCGAATCCCGGCCGCGGCAGCTGCATTTTCGATGGAGGCGAAAATGTTTGAGGCCCGTGTACTTAGATTTAGGCGCACGTTAAAGAACCCCAAGTTGTCGAAATTTCCGGAGCCCTTCACTACGGCGTCTCTCATAATCATATCGTGGTTTTGGGACGTTAAACCCCAGATATTATTATTATTATTATTTAAGGTGTGGCGCTTCTAGCAGCAGTACGGCTTCGCGTTCGACGTCCGTCGCGGTGGTACAGTGGTTACTGTGCTCGGCTGCTGACCCAAAGGTCGCGGGTTCGATGCAAGCGAAATGCTAGAGGCCCGTGTACTGCGCGATGTCAGCGCATGTTAAGGAACACCAGATGATAGAAATTTCCGGAGCCCTTCGCTAAGGCGTGCCTCATAATCATATCGTGGTTTTCGTACGTAAAACCTCAGAAATTATAAATTCGCATTCGACGAAACCTATACGTGCACGCGCACATATACCGCGACATCGTCTTCTCAGAAATGTTCGCTTTCATCTTATACGACTATGCCAGGCTGAATTATCGACGCACTTTCCCTTTATCACCAAATATTTCATGCTAACCGGGCTGATAAGAATGAAAGAGACTGGCTCACGTGTGTAACGAAGAAGGACGGTTGCCAAGTGACACAAACCACAGAGCAAGAATTGACAGGGCGCTCGCCCATCCGCTGTTCCTGCTTGCTCTGCGGTTCGTCTCAATTCACTCGCTTTGACATGTCTTCATTATCACTGAGGGCCGCTGAAACCGTGACCTTCAAATGACGTAGGAGGAAGAGGAAGGAAATGAATCAAAGGCAGGGAGGTTAACCAGACGCGCGTCCGGTTTGCTACCTTACACTGGGGGAAATGGATGAAGCGATTAAAAGAAAGAAAGAAGAGGAAAGAAAGCACTGTCAGGGTACATATGCGCCTGTCCATTGAATGCCTACAAGCGGTCGCTTAAACCGGTCGATTTTAAAAACAGTAGCAATGCTCGCGTCGCTTTGCTGGCCTGCGACACGTAGGGCCACGATCCGAGGATCTTCTCTTCGGAAAACGGTCTGTCTAGCTTGTTCAGCGCTTTGCGCAGAGCGTTTCTTTCGTTTGCAAAACGTTCGCAGAAACACAGTAGGTGATATATCGTTTCGTCACTATTGCACGAGTCGCATCTGGAGGTGTCTGCCATTCCTATGCGAAAAGAGTATCGCCTTCGTGAAATGACGTAGGTTCATGGGGAACTAAGGGACTCGAGACTCGATTCCTTATGCGTCACAATCACATGAAGTCAACAGACAATGCATACGATGGAAAAAATATAGGACAAATCACTCGTTTTATTTTTGAATGAAACATGGACGATAAAGTAAAGGGGAAAGAAAGTGGATAAGAGTAACACCAACTTGCCACGGCTGGGATACCAGCCCATGCCTTCGCATCACCACTTGACCTACCGCGGCGCCGTTTTCCGGTCAGATTTGACGGGTTGGGTACTTGCAGTGCAGTTAATAACTGTCAGGATTAGCTTTTGACATCTTGGAGCTACATTGAATACGCTTCCCAACGATTGCATTCACCGTCTGAGCTGTTCCGTGTGCTGCGCTCTTATTCAAAGATAACAAAAAAATTCAAAAATGATCAGGGGCTAAATGTTCTCTATCATTAGCCGACTGCCTTCGCTAACGATATGCCATCATGGTGTATAATCAGGATTGGCACAAGTTCTCTTTTAAGAATAATTATGGCGCGAGAGAAGTACGCGCTCAGAAGATTTGAAGGTTCGGAATTCTTTTTAAAGGATTCGGAATTTTTGAACCAAGAAAAGTCTCAGAAGGCAAGCAATGAAACCATGACTAGGGTTTCTTTAAATCTGGCATCTTAGGACTTGTTCGCAAATGCGGCGTCATCTAGAGCAGCAATTTAGCCGAAAAGACCCTCTCCGCTGCAATCGGTGCCAGACCGATTTCTGCCGTCCATGCCGACGAAATTCCTCGCCACGGCCCAATCAAAATGGAAGCCAGGGCTCGATTCATCCCTAGCGGCAATCTTCAAATGGCATCGACAGCGTTTGAGATCGTCTTCTCGCAGTCGTCTGAGAAGGCTCTGTTGACTGGCGCCACAGCGGAGATTGTAAGAGACACCGTGAAAAATTACCCGGTGCTGTATACTGCAAGCGTTACGCCAAGTACCAACCTATAGTAAAAGTATAATGTCGATAACGACGAATTGACGCGCAAAAACTAAAGGCGTGCGAACTCGACAGGAGGCGTAAAGAAAAAAAAACATAGGGGGGGGGGGGGGCGTAATCATAACGCGCGCTTGTTATCGCACCACTTGGCAGATAGCGCTGTAAGTAAACTATCACGCGCACTCCTTTTTCTCGCGCTAGTTTGAGAGTGGTGCCAAATGGTGAGCAATGTGAACGAGGCGGTATTCCGCGCCGTTGTATATGCTATATATAGACACCGCATACTACTGCGAAGTAGCCATTGGGGCTGATGTGAAGTGAAAACGTTGCAGGCTGCTTCAGGTGCGTGATGATCTTATAGACCTTTGTTCCGGTCATATATATGGTCCCGCATTCACGAAAGCGTCTTACGTTAAAAGTTTTCGTAGGAGAATAATTCAACCAATCACGATGCGGGACATATCATTAGCGAAGCCGGCTGACCAATGGGAAAACGCACTTACGAAAGAGACGTTTTTGTGAATTCGGCTACTGGTCTGTGGCCCTGTGCAACTGGTATACGCAAAGTCTCTTTAGCGCGAAGACAGACGAGACAGCCATGCACAAACACTTTGACTGCCGAGAAGGTCGGCGGAAATATTTTGCGAAAAGTACGCTGGATTTGCGACATTCGCAGCCTTTCGGGCCCTATAACATCGGGCACGTTATAGTAGAGGCGTTGCAGTGTTTCCATTCGAAAGAAGACCGCTGTCGAGAGTTCTTGGAGAACGCGTTGCCGGAAAGAAATAACGTGATTGATAAACGAACGGCGTGACAGACTCTTACTATAGCGGTTGTCATGTATATAGACTTTTTTCTTTCCTACCGTGCCCATAGTTGTGAACTCTGTATTCTTTTGTTTACTTTCTTATAGCCTGTCCGCAATTGCCATCGCTTCAACCCGTCAATGGCGCTGCCTGCATATCCTGAAAACGCACAGGGATATGTCCTCACTTTTTCTTTGTCCGCGTGTTCCCTTGTAATGTCCTTGAAAAGTTTGTTATACTTGCAGTCAGCTTGCAGAAAAACTTACTGATATTTTGTTGCCTGCACACAACTGGACACCGCCGTCTCCAGGGCCGTACCCAGGAATTTTTTTCGGGCGATGGGGTCAGAACCACCTCAACACCCCCCCCCCCCCCTAGTTATGGCCCTGACTGTCTCTATTGCAGCTCTTCTTCTTCTTCTTCTTCTTCTTCTTCTTCTTCTTCTTCTTCTTATTATTATTATTATTATTATTATTGAAAAATCAGACAGAAGTTAGTGAGCGTGCAAATCGCTGAAACAACAAGTGAGGCCTCACGTTCTTCTCTTTCCCAGTTCACAGAGTTTTATAAAAAAAGTAAAAAATCTTGTGTTAAATCGTGAGAGCACCATGTTTCCTGTCAGCTGCTTGTTTACCGCTGGTGACGTGCGCAAAACCGCCCGTACAGCGAAGGTAGCAGACACTAGCTCATTTTTTTTTTTTGCTTTTTCACGCTTTAAGGCGGTTTTCATACTTTCGTGCTTTAACGGGCTTCTCCTCGGTAGACACGGATGATTACACGAGGCTGCGCCGTCAGCTTTCCATTATAAAGGCACAGCGATCTTTCGTGTTCATCTTATGCGTATAATCATTTCCTTCAGACGCGCGTTCAGTGAACGCGTATGTAGCACATATTTCGGCGGCGACGCGGAAAGTCGACGGA
Source organism: Rhipicephalus sanguineus (assembly GCF_013339695.2). Taxonomy (NCBI): domain Eukaryota; kingdom Metazoa; phylum Arthropoda; class Arachnida; order Ixodida; family Ixodidae; genus Rhipicephalus; species Rhipicephalus sanguineus. The sequence goes on along the minus strand of NC_051176.1, from coordinate 219,021,230 downwards.
AGGCGATTTATGTTAGTCTCATCATCTTAGCTACGCCTGCGGTGTCTTACATTGTTCTATACACGTACGGTTGCGGCAAACTCGCGTTACTCCTCGAGCTAATTAATGTACGCTTGCGTCACAAGTTCGGAGGCATGGAAGTGCGCATTAATATGCACATTCGTTTCCTTGCGTTTTCTTTTTTTCGAGAGCCTCACGACGCACTTGCGCCATCGAGGACTCTTCAGTTATGATCGAACAGCAGAGCGAAGAAAAATATTGCATTTTATATGATAACTAGTGGTACTGGCTGTGGCTAGACGCATGCACAGTACAGATGAACAGGGTGTTGGGCAAAGGCACGCGCTCGCATCGCATTACACGCTCCATAATAGGCGCTGCGCACAATGGCCATTTACGGAGTGGGAGTGATTAAGGCCGCCGGAGCAAAACTGGAAACGATTCGCTGACCGCACCGCGCTCAAATAACGCCCTCTGCAAACTCGAGAAAAGCTCCATTACAGCAACGTTCCTTGCTGAGACCTCCTCGATCGATAGAAAATTAAGAAGAACGAAAAAAAGGAAAGAAAATAATTACAAGAAACGGCGTTTGCGGGCAGTGCTTTCGTGTACACGTCAGATGGGCTAGGATGTGCCACTGAGTTTAATTTCCTGGCGACTACACGTCGTTTGGGCCACGAGGAAAAGAAAGAAGCTAAGCCGGTGTGTTACGCAACCTTTCTCGAGTCGCATCTTCTCGCGAGGACGTGTAGACGACGCGGAGTTTCCGATTCGCTATCGCGACAGCAAAAGAGACCGGCGCACGATCATTGAAGGGGCATTTAGATAAAGTGTGCGGTGTAGGCAAACAGGCGCCCTCAGGCCGAGCTGCAAGGGCTTACCTCGCGTACTTTACGGCACGTGTCACACTGTCGCACTTCATTACGCGCCAGGGTGCAGCGTTAGTCGATCAAGGGGGGGGGGGGGGGGGTGCGGCGCCAGCAACGGCACCATAGGGTCGGAATTCAGTTAATTGCTTTTTCTTTAATTAAACTGGGGCAACGCTGCCAAGGTCAGTGTCGAGCCACTTGTCAGCCTGCCTGTGAACTGAAAATTAAGGTCGAGATCGCCATTAGCTAGGCGCTTCTTATTAGCCGGCCCTTCGCCTCGACGCTTTCATCGGAACTTGCCGAAGATAGGCGCCTGCAGGATAAATACACCGCAGCTCTTGATTGCCTTCGAGGGTTCGCGTGTACTTAGTCTCTTCGCTTCTCTTGACACGTCGTGGAACTTTTTAAAGCGATGGCGGCAGGTGGTATGTATGTTTGGTTAAAGAGGGCGACTCTGGTGGGAAATGGCGGCAGAGGGTAAATGAGTAGTTAACGCAACTCGATGGAACACAACATCGATTGCGAGTTGCTCAAGGAGGTAACCTTGCCGAACAAGTGCAATCACGGTCGTTCCTGTACTTGAGTGCATCGATGACCGTGAGACAGTGACCATGAAACCGTGGCTAGCCCATAAAATGCCGACTATTTGCGTAGTGTGCAGCGCTTCCACCTTGAGCAGTCATTGCAAATACGTGACCGTGTGCTCGTGTGCTCGCAACAGTGGCGGAAGTTGTTTGTATGGGTGTGTGCTGTTACGTTTCATTGTACAGTGCTTTGATACGACACCAAGGATTTGTATCCTTGAACAGTACGCACGCGCTCGCTCGCTCGCACACACACACACACACACACACACACACACACACACCAATATATATATATGTATATATATATATATATATATATATATATATATATATATATATATAACAGCACACACCGACAGTGCATATACCGATGGGGCCTTTCGTTTATATATATATATATATATATATATATAATATATATATATATATATATATGAAGGAAAGAAGTGTTAATTTCAAGGGCTCGTTCTCTTTCTTATACACAATATTAATGAGAACTATAAGACAATAATGCCAAGGAAAGTATAGAGGATATTTTTAGTAATAAATGTAAGGTAATTGTGAAGAAAGAAAAGTGGACGAAAAGATAGCTTGCCGCGGGCAGGGACCGAACCTGCGACCTTCGAATAACGCGTCCGATGCTCTAACAACTGAGCTACCGCGGCGGCCATCCCCCCGTCCACTTTATAGGGTATATGTGTGCATTTTAAACGTGGGAGCGTCAGTCAGCGCCGCCAGTAGCCATGACGGCGAGTGTGGAACACTCTTTTTCTGCCTTGTTGGCGTCACGTAGCACGTGAACTTATTACGAGCTGGCAGCTGACCAATAATCCCTCGCATACTACCTGAAAGCATCAAGTCTGCCAGAACGAGACCCTCGCTATGAATGAAGGAAAGAAGTGTTAATTTCAAGGGCTCGTTTTCTTTGTTATACACAATATTAATGAGAACTAACAGACAATAATGCCAAGGAAAGTATAGGGGATATTTTTAGTAATAAATGTAAGGTAATTGTGAAGAAAGAAAAGTGGACGAAAAGATAGCTTGCCGCGGGCAGGGACCGAACCTGCGACCTTCGAATAACGCGTCCGATACTCTATCAACTGAGCTACCGCGGCGGCCATCCCCCCGTCCACTTTATAGGGTATATGTGTACATTTTAAACGTGGGAGCGTCAGTCAGCGCCGCCAGTAGCCATGACGGCGAGTGTGGAACACTCTTTTTCTGCCTTGTTGGCGTCACGTAGCGTATATATATATATATATATATATATATATATATATATATATATATATATATATATATATATATATATATATATATATATAATATATATATATTATATATATATATATATATATATATATATATATATATATATATACTCACGATTTCAAAGCGTTTCATCTTTGAAAGCAGAGCTGAATATGCCGCCGCTTGCTGTGCGCAGGCAATTTTCCAGATTATCATTTTTCCATACCCTTTATCACTCTAACACATCATTTGCCCGAACGCATATTTAACCGCCACCTCATACTTCTAATCGCACCGATCATGCTTTCAAAGTCAACCCTATCTTCGCCCGTACGGAAAAATTCAAAAATTCGCCTTTAACTTTATCAATAAAGGAATGGAATGACTTACCTTCAAGGATTGCTACAATAGCTGAGCCTTCTTTGTTTAATTCAGCATTGCTAACCTATTTGGAACCCGGTGACTTTCATTAATAATTATGCTTTATCTGATGTTACTCTTGCCTTGTTACTACGTTCTACGAATTTGTGTACTATAGCATTGTATTAACCTGCAGTTATTCATTATCTGTAAAAATTGTGTTCTGTTTATGTTCCCCCCCCCCCTATGTAATGCCCCTAGCGGGCCCTTAGGGTACTTGAATAAATAAATAAAATAAAAATAAAAAATATATATATATATATAATTATTCTGGACATATTTTCCAAGAGGCTCTTCCATTAACTCTTTTGAACTGCTAAGCCGTGCTTACTTCCGTTTTATACTTCCATAAATACGAGCTGCGGTATAGGGAAGCGTCAAAGTGCAGACATTTTCAGCTTTACTGATCGAGTTCGGCGTGCCCCCAAATCAGTAAAGTTCACTCTACGTGAAACTGAATTCGAACCTTTAGACAGTTTGCGCGCTCCGTTTTTGTGTGCTCCGAATCAGCCGAAGTCACGTTTGCAAACATATTACTTGTACTGATGGGGGCCTTTCGTCTATGGCTAAGACTTGCGAATTCCCGAGTTTTCGCGCCGCACGAACAAATTTCACGAAAACAACGTTGAACTCGATTTCTGTCCGAACATTCGCGCTTTCGATGTTCAGAAGAGAAATGAACGCTGCCCGCGCATTGTGCACGAGATGCGCTTGTCTTTTCTTTTTTTTTTCCGATCAGCACTCGAACAAAGACGGTGCATATATAATATATTCAGCACCGGCCGGTCTTGAGCGAACGATCGAGATTTTTCGAACTTACACGAATACGCATCGCGTCTTCCCGCACGACGCATGCATGTAAACGCCTGTAATGCGCTAGGAAGCGTACGAGGCACTGAGATTATGCCTTTTATTGCGAACGGCAACCGATATATTGAGAGGACTTTTCCGCACCTACAGTGGGATCTCGTTGGTACGCTTTTCACGAGAACCGGAAAATAAAACGTATTATGCAAAAATCGTAATAACCAAAGAGGTTAATAAAAGGAGGAAAATATGCATACTCCGTCAGCAACTCACTTTTATTGGGAGCAACATTGAAGTAGCTGGTCAATTCGCGTTGCGCTTCCTTCTTTTTGCGGCGAAAAGAACGCTGCGAGGCGATCTTTTCGCCGCAAAACCGACGCTGCTGCGACCTCCGCGGCTCTGCAACGCGCAGATCGTGGATTGTTGGAACGCGGTTTGAGCTATTATACGGAAGAATAAACGCAGGATTTCTACATGTGTGTGTCAAGATCCGCTTTCTCGGTCGTAATATCCAATCTTGGGCAAAAATGGGATCGTACTAAACGCATAAAAATGCCTTATTTCCAAGGGACGTTGGCCGGTAAAAAAAAAAAAAGAAACGTATTAGGCCGAAAAACGTATTATGCAGAATCGTATCAACGAGGTTCCACTGTATGTAATTTCTAAGAAGGGTGCGAGCAAGGGCCCTAGTCCCACTAATTTTGTTAAAGGGAGCGTAGTCTGAACGGCTAAAATATGATAACATGGTCAAAAAGAAAAGCCCTACTGATCTAGCATGGGCAGATAGTGGCTCGAAGTGCGCATGATAGCGAATACGTCAACAAGGACTTGTGGGGTACAATAAAGTGCACTGCTTGAGGCGCGCGCACTTGTGAACTATTTGTTTTATTTTTTTTTGTCTAAAATAAAGCACTGCGAACAAAGTAAGCAAGAAAGAGATTGACAAGAACGTTTCTATTTGTTATAGTGTTCTTATTGTGGTAGCTTACAGAAGCGTAAATAACGCCTTCCTACGAAAATGTCCAAGTTCGTCTCGTGAACTGCTTGCAGCTCTCTCTGCTACGACGTGTTCCTTTCGGCGATTTTGCCCGTCTAAATAGAGCGTTTGTGTCTAGTAGTAGACTGTTGACTTTGCTAGTAATTAATTGTTTGTCAAAGAAGCCAGGAGAACCCCGAACCTTTGAAATTCCAGTCAACAAAAAGCCCGATTTCTCCCCCAGTTTTCCCCATAAAAATGGCGACCCGATTCCTGCTCCCGCGAATAAAAAAATAACATAAAACCCGAAAGCGAAGGAGCCTATACGTATAGTTACATTCGAAAAGCTTTTCCTACAACATTCTTGCTTTTTTGGTCTTATTTCTTGTCTTAGCGCTGTGTGGTTAAATTTCTGACGTGGATGTGACTAAAGGGTTCCACTGCGGAAGTGGAAAGCGCGTTTTCCTCCCCAGCGTACTCAATTACTCATCACATTCTTTTTCGGGGCCTCATTGTGTACAGCTTATACTGTGAATTCATGATGCGTAGCCTTCATATGTGCAACTGCATATTAGAGAGAGAGGGGGAGAGAGAGAGAGAGAGAGAGAGAGAGAGAGAGAGAGAGAGAGAGAGAGAGAGAGAGAGAGAGAGAGAGAGAGAGAGAGAGAGAGAGAGAGAGAGAGAGAGATACAAGCACACAAAGAAGCCTTCAGCGTCCAGAGCGTCACAAGCGTTCGTGTAAGTTGACGCGTCTTAAGAAACGGAGCAACGCTGTATGGATGCCCGCACATGGCTGCTACACATCTATAAATTCGCGCTTGGTGAAGCAGGGTAAAATTATTTGATAGCACGACTTAAGGGAGAGACGGCTGGAACTTAATTACGGCGATATCACCGTATAGAATAAATGTTGGAAGTCTCGCTTTAAAGTACAACTCGATGCGACCCGTGCTACGCGCGCTTCGCTTTTGCTACGTTGAGTATCATTTGTATCAGTGCAGGTTGTACGCTCAAAAAGTTAAGCCTTCGCATTTCGTGCTCTCTAAAGCTCGCGAAAACCGCTCGTGCATATTCCCCTTGCATTCGCGAGCCAGGCGATTCTGCCTTGATGGAGGAGATAAAGGGCGCGGACGCTTTGTTCCGCTGGGCTTGTCGTCTCTGTTGCTCGTATAGCCACATTTTGCGGCTGCCTTTTACGTGCACCTTTGTCTCCTATCTCAGCCGCAGTTTGCAACTTCTTTTATCCCCGCCCCGTCCTTTACTGAGCTATAAGCAAAGGTGTTTTCCAAACGGAGTTCTGGAGCGTGGTGTGTGTCGGATGGGGTGAGGCGAAAGAAAAGAAGAGTGTCAAGACTTAAATGGAAAAAGAAAACGACGAAAACAAAGCCGGCGAGGTTACGCCCCGAGACAGGCTATCAAGCACCGTAAACATACGAAATGACCGAGTTTTGTCGCGAAGCTGCCATCCGTTTTTCTCGCGCGAGCTGGTTTGGGCCAGGGCGTCGTTTAGGGCCGCAAGCAGATACGCACAGACGCACGCGACCGAAGCGAGTTGCCGCCGGCAGCGGAGGGGATCAGCAGAACGGCTCAATTTCAAGAGAGCCCATATATCGCGCCGCAGCGACAGGCGCGCTGTTACTTCTCTTTTGCCCCCTACCCCCCCCCCCCCTCCACTCTCGGTACGCGTGACACAAAGGAGATCCATACAGCGCGGCTGACTGCGAACGGTCAGCGCAGTTGTCTTGTGCCCGATGAAACTCGCGCCCTTCTGCACTGGCGCACTTATCCGAACCACGGTACGTGAACTGAATTTGCTGGCTGCCCCGAAAGCACTCACTCGAGCAGCCTACAAACGGCGCAAGAAAAAAAAAAGAACTCATCACCATCACGAGAGAGAAAGAGAGGGGTGCAGTTTTCATTTTGCTACCTATTCGTGCAGCGCTTTAAGCGGATTGGGTATGCGAGAAAGGATGTACCAGTACACGCCGAAGGTCCCGTGAGAGCACATTCCTCTCTCGCTTCCACTGCGAGTCCTATGCTGGCGCACTCTGTGCTCACCGCGCGCTCTGCGATAGAGTTGTTTAGCTAAGTACGAGAATTAATGTAAGGGACAGCGGCAAGTGAAGAAAGCACAGCGCCGCTTGTTGGCACGGCGTGCGTGTTCTTCGCTCGCCTGCGTTTTTCTTAGCAGTGATGCGGATACATCGGTTGGACTGTCTTCTCATCGGTGAACAGAACGTGGCTCTGCATTTCTATAGGAAATCGACTGGACTACCGGAACGTGAGCGAAGTTATAGGTAACGAGACTGGAAGCTAAAGTGACAACGAGCTCCCACAAGGACACAACAACTGGGCGATGTGCCGCGCGTTGTCGGCGTTAAAGAAACTGTCCCGGCGTCTGCTTCACCAGTTCACGTTCGCAAAGACGTTTCGCCAGAGTGCGCCTTTCTTCCGCTCGCGTCCCGCAAAGCAATGCGGATCTCGCGTGCCGGCGCTGTCCCTGTTCGGTGGCCGAGTAACTTACCGCGTGGGCGTCGAGGCAGGGCATCGGACGGGGCGCGCTGGCGCGGCGGGCGTTGTCGGGACGTCGTGCGCGGAGGCCGCGCTGCCATGCATTGCGGGCCGAGGGACCGCACGCGCTCTGCCGGCCCAGCTGGTATACCTCTACGCGGCGCTTTCGATTAGCGCCAACCCTCCCCAATCGATGGCCCCGTCTCGCGCAGGCCCGCGGCTCCGCTACCGCCGCGGCCTCTAGCGGCCATCGCTGGTTGTTGCTTTTGCAGCATGAGTCGGCAAAAGGTTGAGAAAAAGGAACGGGGTGCTAAAGGATACCGCGGGCTGGTGTCTGCGTAAAAGATGGGTCTCCGGGAAAAAAAAAAAAAAGAGGGACGGAGGCGGACTGGGCCCAGAGCGAGAAGAGCAGAATACGGTCTTCGGAGACCCGTTCTCGTTGATGCCCGGACGGGCGATATTCTCTTATCCGTGGAGGGTCCACCCCCTTGAGTGTCGTTCTCGTCTAGTCGTTCTTTCCCGTCTTGTTCTTGACTGAGAACGGAAATCGCAGCTGGCCGGCTGCATTGGTGCGATTGCGAGTGTAGGGCGAAGAGAGACAGAGAAAGAAATGGTAAAACATAAAATAAAGAGAGAAAGGGTAAAACATAAAACAAACGGAGCAGTTTTCTCACTTTACATTTTTCGAAAGATAAGCGTACTTTATCGGTTTTAATTTCAAGACATGCTTCTTTCTTGGTTCTTTCTGCTGACTACTTTTTCATGGCTTGAAAGGTTCCCGGATATATTTCAGTGACAACTTTTGTTCGACTGAGGAGCCATCGCTTTCTATCTCAGTGGCTATTCATATAACAGTATGCGTTTTTTTTTTGTTTTTCGTCTGTTACATCTAGCCAGTACGACCTGTTTTGAGTACAGGTTTCTTGTGTTCATCATTTCGCAACCACTGTGTCGTTCAGTTTTACAAAAGGGGAATGGAACTACAAAGAGAGGTAAGTTGTTAATTATGAGGATGAAGATGGTGGTGATTGGAAAAGGACCGTGCAACGCCTTTAGAGCGAAGCTCTTGCAAGCCCGTTCGTGGGTTTCGCTTCGTATGTTGTAATCAAGCTAAGGAGTGGCACAGGCGAGGATGAAATAGAGCGAACGCAAAGCGCAACTGGCGGAACGCATTCAGTACGAGCACAGTTCTAAGGTCGGTGACGACCTAAGAATAAATATAAGCTCCGCCCACAGCCGTCGCCCTTTCACGCAAAAGAAACAAAACAATTGGCATATAGCTAATCTATCCAATCGCGTTCGCTTATTTTGCTACGCAAATAACTTCTGCGTGTAGTGGAATTTCGCCATACGAAAACCAGCTGGTATGACTCGCTTACACAGAGGCGAAGGACAGGCGAACCGCAGTTTTTGCGGGAGGAGCTTAGCGCGTGCTAAGCCTGTTTTACGACTCGGGCATGCAGGCAACGTCCGCGCTTTCCAGATGACATGACACCTGAAATCTTGAAGCACGTTGCGACTCAATCGAAGGCGCGCTGAGAACTGGTCAATGCTATTCAGAGCACCAGTTTCTTCCGCTGGGTTTACTGCCAGTCTTATCGATTGATGGAATAATTGATTAGCTTACTGAGTGAGTGAACTGCCGTTGAGAAAAAGAAAGGTGGAAAGAAGGAGACGAGGTTGCGGAATGTTCAAGTAGTTGGGCAAGTGTGACATTCGAGTAGGTTCGAGGATCGAAAAGAAAACAAGGAAAAATGATAGCAGTGTGGCAACAAGAAAGAAAGCTCGCAAAAAAAGGGGGAAAGCTTGGAATATCCTTACAGAGCGAGTGTAAGGCGCTCGGAAAGGCTCATTTCATTGAAGGCCCTGATGATAACGTCCCAAAGGCGGCCAAAATATGTCATTAAGGTCAAGAAGAAGGAGTTTTTAACAGCAAAAAGTACATCGGGAGATATCGACCGGGGAGCCTTCGTCGACTTGTGCTAAATCACGCTGTTACAAAAGAACAAAGGGCTAATGCAACAGTGCGCTGAAGAAAAAAAGAAAAAAAAAGATCTGAGCTGATGACAAGAACAGGGGGTAAGACGGCCGGAGGTGTAAAGCTATACAACCATGACAGAAGGTATTCTGGACGCATTCTTCGCGTAGCAACGCCTGTTGTTGGCACGCACGCCCTTCTACGCAACGCAGGGCCGACGTTTTTTTTTATATATATGTACATCGCCCGTAATGAATGGGTATACACGCTTAATCCGTGCCGCATAGAACAAATTCCGGCATTACACTGCGTTAGATGGGCAAGGCGACGGTGAGATATGCTGGTGTATGTACTTACACTGTTACTATGCGCAATACATCTTGAGTACGTCCAGGTGTACTGTAAGCACAACGGCTTCGTATTGGATTGGAGAAAGAAATAAAGAAGGCACAAAGGTCAGCTACAAGCGCGTCCGATTTGCCAATCATATGTTTGATTAGCTTACGCAGTTTTTTTTTTTTTTTGCGGTATAAATGCAAGTAGCGAAGGTGACCTTGCTGTATTAAGAAGTTGACCGAAATGATTCGGGAAATTTCAGACCCGTGTTGGTATATTTTGCCCCGGTTCTCAGAGGCCTTCGAAAAAGCTCCGTACACTCTATTTTAAACTTCCATTTATAAACATAACCTACTTGCACTGTCAGCTTGGTTTCCGCAAAACAGTCGTATGAATTGGATATTTTAAAGAAAAACATTGTATTCTCACAAGATTTTATTCATGTGTTCGTTTTTCAGTTTTCGTTTATTTTTTCAGGAAGGGGTGAGGTGGGTGGGGGGCGGCCTTCGATGAAGTGAAGGATAGGATATTGCTAAAAATATTACACATGCTCTTGTATTTGTGGACAGGCTTCAGTATAACTTGTTGACTCCTGCTTATCCAGTGGACAGTAGTTCGTGCAGATAATCAGGGGATGTCCCGGCGGGAAACCTATGCCGTTTAGAGTATTTTAATCCTTTTATTATATAAATATTATATTCTATTATATATAATGTAATATTATATATAATATAATATTATATATAAATATTATATAAATAACGTTGCAAATATCAGTTTCCAAGGTGAATATATTATTGATGCTGACAATACCAGTATTTTTTTTTCCGGACATGCCGTTCACTAGATCTTAAGAATATTCAACCGCATAATGAAAACGCTAGAGAGAGGGTCAACAGCAAATGCTACGCGTAATAATGAGCATTTAAATAGAAGCGCTTATATTCGGGCTGAAGGATAAAACAGTTACATTTCCCCAACATACATTGTTACGCAAAATTGGTTCTACAAAGAGAGTTCCATCAGGCAGTAAAGCTCCCGAGACACAAAGACACATTAATTCACACGCTTGAACTGGAAGTGACATATACAAAGAGCTTCTTGTACGGGACACGAAGCTCCACTTCACCTGAGTGCTGATGCGATCATCACATAGAAAACAGTTGCCACGTTCTCCTTGAATGTTAAAAGCATGCCGAGGAAAAAGAAACGTTAGCGAAAAGACTAGCCAGATTGGAGGGGCGCCACTCTACAATATTGTTACAAGAAAACGTATATTTACAAATATATACAAGCAGAAATAGACGCTGAGACAATGGCGGACCGGAGCCTGTCCCTTCAGCACTTCGTCGTTGTCCCCCTTCCAGGGTGGGTCCCACTACTACCTTGAGCCACTGGCCCACTGCTACCTTGTGACACTACCCTGCGGTGTAAAAGCGCCGACCCGGTGCTGGTCACGGAAGTAGTGAGGTGGATGGCACATATGGTTTCAGTCTTACGACGTGCACAACAGTGGATGGCGTTGGCGTTGACTGCACTGAATCGGCGACTCGCTGTATTTCATATGTGAGGTCAGTGACCTTCCGCAGGACTTTGTATGGTCCGTCATAGCGAAATAACAACTTTTCTGAGAGACCGATGCGACAACATGGGGTCCACAATAGGACAAGTGAACCGGGTTCATAAGAGACATCTCGGTGTCGGCGATCATACAGGTCTTTTTGAGAGGCCTGAGATGCTGTGAGGCGCTCTCGGGCAATCTGTCGTGCTGTGTCGGCTCGGGCAATGGCATCGAGAACGTATGTGACAGGTGATTTCGAGCCAGTGGGAAGCAGCGTGTCAAGAGGGAGGGATGGCTCACGTCCATACAGAAGATAAAACGGGGTATAACCTGTGGTGTCATGCCTGGAGGAGTTGTAAGCGAATGTGACGTAGGGTAACGTTGCGTCCCAGTCGCGGTGGTCGGCAGAAGCGTACATCGACAACATGTAGGTGAGAGTACGGTTCAGGCGCTCCGTAAGGCCATTAGTTTGCGGGTGGTATGCCGTTGTGAACTTGTGGTTTGTAGAACAGGAACGAACAATGTCTTGGATGACGCGGGACAAGAAGTATCGGCCTTGGTCGGTGAGAAGCTGGCGAGGAGCACCGTGATGCAAGATGATGTCATGCAGTAGAAAGTCGGCGACATCAGTTGCGCAGCTGGTGGGAAGAGCGCGGGTAATGGCGTAACGTGTGGCGTAGTCAGTCGCTACGGCGACCCACTTGTTCCCGGATGCAGAAGTGGAGAATGGTCCGAGGAGGTCGATCCCGACGCGGTAGAATGGTTCGGCGGGGATGTCAATAGGCTGAAGGTGTCCGGCTGGAAGCATTGTTGGTCGTTTTCGACGTTGACAGAGGTCGCAGCTGCTAACGTACTTTTGCACGGAGCGATAAAGGCCTGGCCAGAAGAAACGGCGCCGGACGCGATCGTAAGTGCGTGTAACTCCAAGGTGACCGTCGGTAGGTTCATCATGGAGGTGGCGAAGAACATCTGCCCGCAAGTGGGAAGGCACGACGAGAAGGCGTTCAGGGCCGTGGGGGCGCATATTGTGGCGGTATAGAACACCGTTGTGAAGGCGGTACAAGTTTAGAGAACTGCTTGGAGTTCCGGAACTCAGACTGTCAATGATGGGACGTAAAACCGAGTCGCGGCGTTGCTCACAACCTATATCGAGGAAGTCTGATATTGAGAATACGCCAGACTCAGCGGGTCCCTCTGCGGTGTCGGGTGGATCCACTGGGTACCGTGACAGACAATCGGCGTCCTGATGGAGTTGGCCGGATTTGTAAACCATCGAGAAGGTGTATTCTTGAAGGCGGAGAGACCAACGACCGAGGCGGCCCGTGGGATCTTTGAGCGAAGAGAGCCAGCACAGGGCGTGATGGTCAGTTACAACAGTAAAGCTGCGGCCGTACAGGTATGGGCGAAACTTAGCAACTGCCCAAACTAGAGCAAGGCACTCTCTTTCGGTGATTGAATAGTTCTTCTCCGCCGTGGACAACAGTCGGCCGGCGTAGGCGATGACGCAGTCTCGTCCGTGTTGACGCTGAGCGAGAACAGCACCAATCCCATGGCCACTTGCGTCGGTGCGAACCTCTGTCGGGGTGGTGGGATCAAAGTGGGCTAATACTGGAGTAGTTGTGAGGGCTGTAACGAGCGCCGAAAACGCAGCAGCTTGAGGCGAACCCCAAGTAAAGTTGACGTCTTTCTTGAGTAGTTCTGTGAGAGGACGCGCAATATCGGCAAAATTCCGGATGAAGCGGCGGAAATATGAACACAACCCGAGAAAGCTGCGGACATCTTTAGCCGAACAGGGTACGGGAAATTGTGTCACTGCGCGAATTTTATCGGGATCAGGCTGGACGCCAGCTGCGTTAACGAGGTGACCGAGTACAGTTATTTCACGACGGCCAAAACGGCATTTGGAGGAGTTCAACTGTAGACCAGCGTTGCGGAATACCTCGAGAATAGTGGAGAGCCGCTCAAGATGGCTTGCGAATGTTGGTGAAAAAACGATGACATCGTCCAGGTAGCACAAGCATGTTGACCACTTGAAGCCGCGTAGAAGGGAATCCATCAGAAGGGAATTCATCATCCGCAAACGGCATGACCTTAAATTGGTACAGGCCATCTGGGGTTACAAATGCGGTTTTTTCTCGGTCTTGCGGATCAACAGCGATCTGCCAATAACCAGATCGAAGGTCAATGGATGAGAAGAACTTGGCGCCATGAAGGCAGTCGAGTGCGTCATCGATGCGTGGCAAGGGGTAAACGTCCTTCTTAGCATAGGCGTGCGCAGGGTTCTCCATCAGGGGGGGCGAAGGTTCATCGCAGCGCCCCCCCCTTGTAAGTCAATGGACGAGACAGATTTTGCGCCCCCCCCCTCTTAGGTTATTAGGGGGGGCGGCCGCCCCCCCCCTGCCCCCCCCCCCTGTGCGCACGCCTATGCTTCTTAGTGACCTTGTTGAGGTGCCTGTAGTCAACGCAAAATCGCCATGTATTGTCCTTCTTCTTTACAAGCACGACAGGAGATGCCCACGGACTAGCCGATTGTTCGACGACACCTTTGGCGAGCATCTTTTCGACTTCTTTCTGGATGACAGCGCGTTCGGCAGCAGACACACGGTAAGGGCGCCGGTGAATTGGGTTGGCATCGCCGGTGTTGATGTGGTGGGTCACAACCGATGTCAGGCCTAAAGGGCGGTTGTCAAGATCGAATATATCGGCATAGGATGTCAAGAGACCACGCAGGTCTTGTGCTTCAGTGGGCGGAAGATCGGGCGCTATCATTTTCTCAAAGTCAGTGCGTGCAAGGTCGAGTGCAGTGAACGAGTTGGCATGGTGACTAGGAACACCTGCTGATAACTGAGAGATATGGCAATCTTGCAGTTACGACACGACGCCGAGCGTAATACCTGCAGGCAGCACATGGGTGGTTAGACCGAAGTTCAAGAGAGGTAAACAAGTCTGGTTGCGGCATACTGTGACCACAGTGTGCGGTACGGCAACAGAATACTTCAAGACGACGTCGGTAATCGGTGAAACAACATATTCACCATCGCGCACAGGTGGATCAATGATAAGCTGGACGTACGTCGCGGCTTGAGGCGGAAGATGCACAAACTCCATGGCACATAGGCGACTGGGAGCGTCATGGTCAACGTAGGCGTCTAGAGGGAGTTCCAGCTGAAGAAGGCCCGTCGAGCAGTCGATAAGAGCGGAGTGCGTCGAAAGAAAGTCGAGACCGAGGATCACGTCATGTGGGCACTGCGCAAGCACGGTGAACAATACGATGGTCTGACGGCCAGCAATACACACGCGAGAGGTGCACAAGAACTGTAGATGTGCTCCCATCGTCAACGATTACTGCACACTGAACAGGAGGCGTGAGCACTTTGCGCAGTTTTTCCCGGAGAGCAGCACTCATCACTGAAATCTGTGCACCAGTGTCTATTAGGGCTGTAAAGGTAACGTTATCTACCAAGATTTCTAAAATGTTTCGGCGCGTAGGAATCGTCAACAGAGGATTTGAAGTCCGGGTCGTTGTTGCAGCGTCACCTCCGGGAGCTGCATGGACTAGTTTCCCGAGGTCGAGGGGCCAGGCCGTGTAGGGGACGTTGATCGACGAACAAGCGGCGATAGAGAACGACGGCCTTGGGGTGACGGGGATCGGGTGAACCTTCTGCTTGGAACGTGGACATCAGTAGCCTGGAGATCGGAACGAGGAGAAAACCTGCGCGAGTTACCTTCAAATCGACGCCATGTCCCGGTGTTCCAGGAAGTCGACGACCACCGATTGCGACAGTGGCGCGCAATGTGTCCTACGCGAGAGCAGTGAAAGCAGATTGGCCGATCATCAGTTGTCCTCCAATCAGCAGGGTTTCGGTAGCGTGAAGGGTACACTGGGATCTGGTTGACGACGGCAGGAGTGCTCTCGGGAGTGCGAATAGAGCAAACAGGTGCTATGCCGAGATTCGCAATCTCTTGGCGTACGACTGCTTGTATGAGCGATACGGTGGACGCGTTAGCCTGTGGAACGTCAGCTGGAACCATTGCTTCCAGTTCACGACGGACGATGCGGGTGACATTTTCTGACGACGTAGCCTGCGTGAACGTGGGGGCGTCTTGGCAGGTCGATGTGGCTGCAGTATTAGGTAGTCGCACGAACTGGCGGCTGATGCGACGACTCTTGGCCTGCTCAAAACGCTGACATTCCTTGACCACGACGTCGACGGTGGTGCAATCCTTCACGATCAGTAGATTGGACGCGTCGTCGGCAATCCCCTTCAAGATATGCGCAATCTTGTCAGCCTCCGTCATGTTCCCGTCAGCCTTTCGACAAAGACCCAGTACGTCCTGTATGTAGCAGACGTAAGACTCTGTCGACGTCTGAACGCGGGACTCGAGATCTTTTCTTGCGGCCTGCTGGCGACCAAATGGCCTGCTGAACAACTCGATGAGCTTCGACTTGCAGGTGTCCCAGGTGGTTAATTCCGACTCGTGCGTCTCGTACCAAACGAGTGCGGTCTCCCTGAGGTAGAAGACCACGTTGGCGAGCATCAACGTGGGGTCCCACCTGTAATACTCGCTGACACGCTCGTACAATGCGACCCAATCCTCCACATTCACCTTGTCTTTGTCAGTGCCCGAAAAGGTTCCTGGGTCTCGAGGAGGCAGGAGAACCACATGGGGCTGCTGCTGCTGCTGCTGCGCCGGCGATCCTCGGTCAGTCATTGCAGGAAAAGGGAGGCGACGACCGCTCCGAAGTTCCGTGTTGGTTTTCCGAGAGGAAACGCAGGCAGGCAGGTGTACCCCGCACCTCCACCAATAATGTTACAAGAAAACGTATATTTACAAATATATACAAGCAGAAATAGACGCCGAGACAATGGCGGACCGGAGCCTTGCTTGCTTGCTTGCTTGTTCCTTGCATCTGGCTCACACCCACACCGGGGGATTGGCCAAGAAGCCGGCGGTTACAGTGAATTGGAACATTGGGTTAACAAAGAAATTCAGGGAAAGGGAAAGGTGGCATTTTTCAAGTAGAATAAGGTGATTTTCGTGACACAAGAAAAGGAAATAACGAAATAAATAAGATTTTGTTTTCGGGGAAAGGGGATGGGAAACAATAAATTGATAAACAAAGGATTAGCAAGGTAATCTCATCGTGTCAATCAGGAATTCGCAGAGGGCCCCGCAGACGTTCCTTTTACTGAATTCCAATGAAGCAGCCCCAAAGGAGAGGATATTTAGAGTACTTAGTGGTATTCCTAATTTTTCAAATAAAATTTCAAAGCATTTTTTCCTTTGGTTTTTAAAACGGTGGCATCTTAGTAGATAATGGTCGATATTTTCGGGTTCGTTACAGTTGGGACACAAAGGGGATGGGACCAGACCAGACCTGTTTAAGTAGAAATTAAGCGGTGGAATACGACATCTTAATTTTGTGATGGATACTTCCAATTTACGCGTGGGACACCATTTATTATCCCACGGAAATTGCAAGTGTGAATATTCTGAATTCGGTATTTTAATCTTTTCTGAATCTTCAATAAGAGAAAATTTTCTGAACCTCGCCGCTGTGACATAAGCTGTAGGAGGCATAACTGACAAAACTGGGCCTTCAAGGGATACTCTCGCCAGTGAGTCAGCCATCTCGTTTACAAATATTCCACGATGACCTGGAACCCATATGAGCCTCACTAGGCGAATGTTTATGGGGATTAATGACCTGAATGTGTTTAGAATAACTGACTCCGAAGTTGCAGTGAGGGACGAACACACAGATAATGAATCGGTCACTATAACAGCTGTCGAATGATTTGCGGGAAGTTTTTGAAGGGCTAAAATAACTGCCATTAACTCCGCTTCAAATATAGGAGTATAATCTGGAAGGCGTAAAGAATATGACCAGGATAATGATTGGGAGAAGATACCCACACCTGCTCTCTTATCATTCATGGATGCATCTGTTGCAATTACATTATTAATTCCTAATTGTAAGAGGTGAACTTCGAATACGCCAATTAAGTACTTAGAGGGCAAGAGTTTCGCATTCGCTGGGAATATGTCGTCGAATTCTATTTTTACATTGGATATTGATTTATCTAATGGAATGATTTCGGAGATATTAACATTTAGGGGTTCCAGCAGTGTTTGAACAAACAAAATCTGAGGTCCTGTTGGTTGGTTGGTTGGAGCCTACTAATTCTGGCACATACCCACTCTGGGGGATTGGCCAAGAAAAATTATTGTAGCCACGGATGATAATTACAGTAATTTTTTTTTAACCTCCCTATTACTAAAGTAGAAAAAAAACGCGAAGATACAGAGCAATCAATTACAAAAGGTAATATAGCCTATGAAAGATAATTATATTAATTACAATTTTGAGCCGACCAGACAGCTGAGTTTACCTGACCCGACCAAATTTGGGTCTATGACTTACTTTTAATGACATTTTATAATTATGTCACGAGTATTTTTACAGTATTTCTTAGACCTTATGTTGGAATACGTTTAGTTGCTAAGATGAAATTACACACAACATCAAAAATTTCTCTATGACAATGTCCCAAAACAGAGGCACCGAAATTTAGAACATTTTCTGCAGTTAAATTTAAACCAATCGTTGAAAATGGAGTAACCAGAAGTCTTTTCCTAATTATTGAATAGTTGCAGCATGATATAAAATAATGTTCAATAGATTCTGTTTCTTCGCAAAATGGGCAAAGGGGTGATATCGCCAAACCAGCTCTGTGTAAATATAAGTTTAATGGGGGGACACGGCATCTAAATTTGGAAATAATAACCTCAAACTTTCTAGATTGACTCCACTTAGGTTTCCATGGAAATTTAAGGTGTTGATATTCTGTCCATTTCGTTATCGTTTCCATCATATCTGTACAAATTGCTAATTTTCTATATCTGATCGCTGCAATGTATTCTACTTCTGGGAGTACCGAAATTATTGGTCCATCGAGGGAAGCCCGGGCTAAAGAATCGGCCAATTCATTTAATTGTATCCCACAGTGACCTGGTACCCACAATAATTTCAGAAGTTTCAGCTGTGGCGGAACTAATGTGCGCAAAGTCATGAGGGCTCGTGAGTGTTCTGAAGCTGTAAGTGCTGTACATACCGAAAGAGAATCTGTTATTATGATTGCACTATTTTCGGTTGAAGGCAGTTTTCGAAGCGCCAAAATAATAGCCAAGAGCTCAGCCTCAAAAACAGGCGTAAAATCTGGCAGCCTCACTGAGAATGACCAGCCAAGCAAATCGGAAGCAATTCCTACGCCTGTCTTTTGATTATTCACAGAAGCATCTGTGGCTATTATGTTTTTTTGTTTCTGCATGAACCAAGTAATCTTTTAACCTGTTATTCAAAAATTGGAGAGATTGGAACTTAGATTTCGGGGGAAAATTTCATCATATTCTATCGTAATATTACTATGTGAGTCATTAGTTTCAATTATCGTTCTAATGTCCACCTTAATGCTGTCCGGTTTCTTTTGAACAAAAATTATTTGGGGTGTATGAAATCGTGGCCAATGGGCAAGAAAGAAGGAGTCGGGGTCTCTGATAAAGGCGTATTCAGATCTTCTAGCTGGTAAGCTGTAAAATTTTAAAAAAGTTTGCACCGTTAAGATGTGAAATCGACAAAGAAGAGTTGGAAGGCGTGCTTCTTGATACATAACATTAATGGCCACAAACTTTGGGAGACCCAGACACATTCGCAGCGCTTCACGCTCCAATAAAACTAAAGGTTTTGTTTTATAAGCAGGGCCGCCCGAAAATAATATACACCCAAATTCCAATATTGGGCGCATGTACATTTTGTACAACATTATCAAGGTGTCTCTACGTAACCCATATTTCCGGTTACTCAGCCTACGCAATAAGCCTAACGCTCGTTGTGCCTTTGCTGCTATATATTCTATGTGTGGACTCCAATTAAGTCTTTCATTATATATCATGCCCAAATACTTGATAGAATCCACTTGTGGAATGGGTTCCTGCTGATATAATACGGAAATTGAAATTGAATCTGCTAGGGGAAACACCAAGAGCGCACTTTTACTGATGTTTAACGACAATGAAATCGACTGCAGCCAAATTTCTATGGTATTTAGATACCTTTGCAATGTCCCTTCAGCACTTCGTCGTTGTCCCCCTTCCAGGGTGGGTCCCACTACTACCTTGAGCCACTGGCCCACTGCTACCTTGTGACAATATCACTTGGGGCGTGGTCAACAAGTCATCTCCAGTAAAAGACAAAATTATTTTTAGGGATTTTTCAGCGGACCCAGAGCTGGAAAAGCGCTTATGATTAGTCCTGCGCAGTTATATATAAAGGGACGCGCTCATGCTCATTAGTGTGGACGAAACTTTAACATGAGTGTGCGTTTTCGGAATCCTCAGTGAGCAGCGAGCTCTCGTCGGTGAGATCTGCGTGTTAATTTTTCTTATAGCTACTTACTTCATTTCATTTCATTCGTATTGTTTATTTTACAGTCTTTTTTTTTTTTTACTGCGTAAAGTAAGTAAATGTAGACGCCTAGGCGCTCTTTACCTCAATCTGTCCCCAGCGACCAATGTATAACATATTACGGCGGACATTCAAGGGAAGATGGAGGTTTCAAGTGGTGAGAAACCGTCGTATGAGGAATGTCTCTGGAACCAGCGTTTGTGCAAGAGTGTTAATCTGTTTCTACCCGGACAAAGACGAAACTCTTGTCGAAACATTGGCTCCAAGGACTTTATTGTGTGATGATTTCTCATCTGAACAGAACAGAAACAATACTAATTATTCGCGCAATTGAAATTATAGGATATTTAAAAATGTCTGGGCACAATTTCTCTCTCAAACATAGCTACGTCATGCCTAAATTCGCTCAACTCACCGGGGTAACGGGTCGGCCTTGATACTTGCTTCCAAAAGGAGTCAAGCTTATGATCTATCACTCGCTCGTTAGCTCCCGTTTTAATTATTGCCAGTTAAAAACTATTATTGTCTTTCAAAATATTGCAAAATGAACTGTATTTGAATAAGAAGATAGATGTATCTTTAATTTAAAGTGCCTTTCGCTGCCTTCACTCTAAATTTGCAGTTTTTTCTTCTGTTCACGCAGTATGTTTTAGTAACAAATCGGAGGTCATGTATCTAACGCTTTTATTGCTGCATTTAGGCGCCTGTTATCTAGTTGTTTCGTGTCTAGTCCTTTACAACCTGACGTGGTTCTGACTTAGAGCTCTTGTATCTAACTGTACCGGCGTACGGTATTCAGACTCTTGTTTTAAAAAGAATATATATAGTATTTGCTTTTCATTTTTTATGACGCATATTGTAATGTACCGATTCGCAAATTTTTGTAGCCCTTTATTGCCTGTACGTCGTCATTTTTCTGTCGTATATACCTTATTGTAATGTGCTGTCTGTTAACTGTTGCTTTTCTTTTTTTTTTTAACGAAGTGTCGTTACCGCTGCGAACGTTATTACGGACCTGTGAACTATAGTCAAGCTATTCTAAAAACGGCTTTTTTCCTTTTCCCCTCTCTCCTTCTTTCCGTATCTCAACAGAATGAAACAAATGTTCATTCGATATGCTTGACGGGTCATCGTCGCACGATGTGCGGGCGACAACAAACTGAGTATTTGTGCCGCTACCAGCTTCTGTTAATCTCAACGATTCTTTCTGGAACTCCGAGGCACATAACTTGTGTCGTTTAGAGAACAGTGGTTTCTTTTTTTTTTTTTGTCGCATGTCGTGGTGTGAACATTAAAGGCTCGTTCACAACTGCGCGACCGAGTTAGTCGCGAAGCAAGTAGTCGCAAATGTTCGCAAATGGCCGCTTTGGTCGGAAAGGGACCACTTTGGCTCAGTCGCTCGCTGCTCGATTCTTCCGTCGTGCGACTGCAGTCGCAAACCTCTGAACCAATCAGATGCGCAGGAACAGCAAGCCAACTTATTCTGCGGGGCAATAGCAATGCGAGTTGGCGTGAATACTGTGTGGCGACGGGTATAAGTCGCACACAGGTGTGAACATCGGTCGCCTTGAGTCGCTTTTTGGTCGCCAGTCGCAAATAGTCGCGCGACCAATGCAAGTCGCAAGTGTGAATGAGCCTTAACGCGGTAATTACGCAGAATTGCGGTGAGCCAGCGATTCCGTCTCGATGAGGTCATGATCTTCTCATCACTCTTGTTGCAGACGTTACACTACAACAGCGCCAATGGAGCGAAATGGATGAGACAGTCGCTGGCGCTATACTGGAGCTACGGGAAAAACCATAAATGTCAAGGACTCATTTGGCTTCCTACTCGGCACTTTTATTTCTCGGTGTGATGGAGTACGCGGGTCCGCTTTCCAATCTAGGTTTCCAAACTAGGTCCAACCTATCAACTCGTTCACTTCTCGCTGCTATTTACGATCTTATCCTCAGGCTCTAGAAGGACTTTGGAGTACATTTACAACGTTGGTATGTACGCATTGCACTTACGTATTTCTTTAAATCCGCGTGAGTGCTCATCGGGAGCGACGGTTGCTTCGGCAGGGCCTGCGTTTTCTTAAGACAGAATATCAATGAACACGAGTCTCTTGTTTGCGTATAGGGCACAGAATTGTGAACAAATAATTTCCGAACACATGTCCTATTATTACTGTAACTTGCAAATTCACTAATCTGAAAAATGTTTGTTGTCTGGACCCCGCCTACAAAAGAAAAAAATCTTAGCACGTATTTAGAGAACTCACGCTAGCAATGCTCGTAAGAGAAACTTTCAGCCGATCCTGTCACTGTACATATAATTAGGGAAAACATCCGGCCAATGGCAAACTGTCCTTACGGAAGAGAACGGTTCTGAGTTCGGCGGTTCGGGATCGAATTCGCGATTTATATTCGTGGGCAAATGACATCTTTGCCACTGGCTGGTAAACGTCACCATGTCCAGCGTAAACATTGGTTGAAATTTTCTCTTACGAGCAATTCTAGAGTAAACTCTCTTTTTGCGAATACGGGCCTTGATATTTTACCAGCCTGCCCGAGTTAAAAATTACTGTTCTTATCGTCCTCGTTTCACTCGACATCTGAAAATTGGCTCATGATGGTAACGCGGCGCATCGCATTCAGATTTCATGGTCACCGTCTGCTGCTCTATCGGCTGCCACACCAGTTGCTGTAGATTGCCATTCTACCGCTTGGAGCCCGAAGTTTAACAAAGACATTGCAAGCTGCTCACTCAGCCAGGCTCACCAATCGTTCTTCTTACGAGCGTGGCTCCTCTCCACAAATAACGGAGCCACGTGTAGGTGCGCCGACAAGAGCGCCGTGCACAAATGCATCATTTGTTCTCGCACCCGGCGCAGGCAGAGTAGTCGTTAGTGGCGACGGTAATCGATCGGGGCGCACGGAAACGCTTCTGTCTGCCCAGTTTTCTGTGACTAAGTGATTCGTGATTCAGCGCCAGTACTATTGCATCAGGGTGGTTTTCCGTAGCGTGACCGAAGAAAAAGCTCGATTGCTCATACCGATTGTCGAACAACGTTAGGTGGTTTGTACAAATGGGAGAACAAGAACGCTTTTGAAAGCACACTGAGACGAGACGGATGGGGGGAAGGGGGAGGGGGGCTGCGCGGCGTAGTTAGTATTGTTACTATAGGCTGACGATCGCGTGCGCTGCACATGCGGCAACAAGGCCCGCCCTCGTAGGACAGAACCTACATAAAAGTAAATAAAGCTCTGCGTTCCGGTCCGTAAACCTACGAAAGTGCAGCGAAAGCTCATAAAATCGAACCACGGCACGTGGGGACGCGCAACTGCAAAACCACTGAAGGCGTTCGTGTTTTTGCCATGCATTGCCACTAACGTCGTGGTTCAAAGTACTCAAGTGGGTGTTGCTGCCTCGTGCAATCGAGCGCACTTACAAGAAGACTTCCAGTTGGGCATCCTCGAAGGCAAAATCACAACGAATATGGTTTTAACATTGTACCACACGGCGTTAAATTTAGACGCGACTGCGCTGTCGCGCTCAAAATAGTTTCGATATGGTGTCGCCTCCTACTCGCAGTCCAATCGGCCGAACGTCGTAGAACTACATATAAGTGTTGCACAATGAACTTGAACCGCGGCAAAGATGACAGTTTGTTTTTCATCGCATCATCGCACGCGGGCACTTCAACTGGGCTTGCGCGTTCCGATACATATAAGGCGAGAAAGAAAATAGGGCAAGATTAAGGCAAGCGAACGTTGTTGCAGATGCGAAAAAGGTGGATCACTCGATACATTAGAGTGTCCTCACTCTGACGAGCCAACTTCTCATGGGCATTGAATATTTATCGCAATAATGAACAAAGCGCGCATCAGTTTAAAAATAAAGAAAAGGAAGATGCGAAAGTGTTTTATGGCGCTGCCATAATTTTCCCGATGACGCATCGCACTTTCTGACGCGCCGAAGCGTGCGGGCAAACAAAACGATGAGTAACAAAAGGCATGGCGTCAATCTTTTAGTCATTTCGATTAGTACGCTGTCCGCGTAGGCGGGACAGCGCGAAAAAGAGTGTAAGCGCTGGCTGATGGCCAACGCCGAAAAGCGTGTCGGACAAAAAAAATATAAATAGCGTTGAAAGCACAAGATACGGACATACATTAGAAACATGAAAAAAAAAAGGCGAAGCCCCAAATGGTTAGACGAGCAGGTTAGTTGCGAAGCATGTGTGCATGAAAAAGAAGTGCAAGTCAAGAGCGGCGCCCGCTATTCGTCTCTGTTCCGCACCGCTCACTGAGCTTCTCTCTCTCATTCTCTTTTCTTTTGCTTCTGGTTTGTTTTTCAGTTATTCACCGACAAGCAGCAAAACGCAAAAGGCCCACGATGACGTTAATTGAAGAACTCCATCTCCATCGATAGACGACTAACGGAACAGAGCTGACATATGTTGGGCGCATGTATTTGCTTCCGGTGAGCTCCAATTTTTTATCGGCGCGATCGGAAACCGGAAAGAAAGGAAGCAAGAACAGAGTGGCATGGCAGCGCGACTGCTGCAAAAGTTGATAGCACCGCTGTCTGCGGTGCTATTTCGAAGCCGTGGAACGGATAACGATCGCAGAGAATAAAGTCGACCTCCGCGAGAGAACAACTAAAAGTGTTGCGCGGCGTGCCGCGAGCACGAAATTTTCGGCCAAAAGCGCTGGCTATGCTTAAGTATGCTGAAATGTGTTTCAATGGAGATGACAGAAAAACCTTCTCTCTTCTGTTTATTCATGTGAAGGCAGTATTTATTCTGTGCAGATACCGAATAAACTTTCAGTTGTCAGTGCGCCTTGTGTTACTTGTCCTTCTCCTCGTCTGGTCTGTTGTTTTTGCCGGCGCTGTTCTACTGCGGTGGAAACTGAAAGTGAGATGAGAAGACGGAAGTGTAAACAGGAAGTGCGCTAAGTGGCATCTTGCGCGGATGCTGGCAAACTAGCGTGCTCTTTTAGTAACGTCATCTCCGTGACGGAATGACATGGTTACGTTTTTGATGGAGCCCGGCATGAAACACTTTCATGTGACAGAAAAGTCAATAAATTTTTTCAGTATTTGACTATGTGAGGCCTATAAGGTGTTCGATCATCTGTCCTCCTCTGCCAGCAACACCATTTGCGTGTACTGATTACTTGGGAAACTAGAAAAATAATTATACGTTAAACGATCATCAGCCTCTCTAACGTTATCTGGAACTCTCGGTATGCATTACATGCTTATTTGTCGAGTTGTAAGTTCGCACTGTGCACTTGTTGCATTACAGCGCAAGGACCGAGCACACACGTTTTCTTGCGTGGGTGTCTTCAATCGCGCGCCGGGCACAGTAGGTTTATATGGCAAAGGGGAAATGACACTATTAACAGCTGAGCTGTTTAAGCTTGAGTTCTTAGCGAGGCCGACGACCACAGAAAACTCGGCCCAGCCGTGCGAAGCGAAGTGGAAGCATAGCATGGCCATGTGTAGTATCGTATAGCAAGGGGTGCGAAAGGGAAGTGAGGGTGAGCAGGATGGAAAGGATGAGGGGCAGAGGGTAAAGCGTAGCACAGCCATGTACAGTACAGTATAGCAAGGGGTGGGAAAGGAAAATGAGGGTGAGCAGGATGGAAAGAATGAGAGGGAGAGGGTAAAGCGTAGCTTAGCCAGTATAGTATAGTATAGCAAGGGGTGGGAAAGGGAAATGAAGTTCAGCAGGATGGAAAGGATGAGGGGGAGAGGGTAAGGCGTAGCACAGCCATGTACAGTACAGTATAGCAAGGGGCGGGAAAGGGAAATGAGGGTGAGCAGGATGGAAAGGATGAGGGGGAGAGGGTAAAGCGTAGCTTAGCCAGTATAGTATAGTATAGCAAGGGGTGGGAAAGGGAAATGAGGGTGAGCAGGATGGAAAGAATGAGGGGAGAGGGTAAAGCGTAGCATAGCCATGTATAGTATAGTATAGCAAGGGGTGGGAAAGGGAAATGAGGGTGAGCATGATGGAAAGGATGAGGGGGAGAGGGTAAAGCGTAGCATAGCCATGTATAGTACAGTATAGCAAGGGTGGGAAAGGGAAATGAGGGTGAGCAGGATGGAAAGGATGAGGGGGAGAGGGTATAGCGTAGCTTAGCCAGTATAGTATAGTATAGCAAGGGGTGGGAAAGGGAAATGAGGGTGAGCAGGATGGAAAGGATGAGGGGGAGAGGGTAAAGCGTAGCATAGCCATGTATAGTATAGTATAGTATAGCAAGGGGGGGAAAGGGAAATGAGGGTGAGCATGATGGAAAGGATGAGGGGAGAGGGTAAAGCGTAGCATAGCCATGTATAGTACAGTATAGTAAGGGGTGGGAAAGGGAAATGAGGGTGAGCAGGATGGAAAAAATGAGCGGGAGAGGGTAAAGCATAGCGTAGCCATGTATAGTATACTATAGCAAGGGTGGGAAAGGGAAGTGAGGGTGAGCAGGATGGAAAGGATGAGGGATGATCCTCCACGATGGATGACCCTCCACGGTGGTCTAGTGGTTATGGCACTCGACTGCTGACCCGAAGGTCGCGGGATCGAATCCCGGCCACGGCGGCTGCATTTTCGATGGAGGCGAAAATGTTTGAGGCCCGTGTACTTAGATTTAGGTGCATGTTAAAGAACCCCAGGTGGTCGAAATTTTCGGAGCCCTCCACTACGGCGTCTCTGATAATGATATCGTGGCTTTGGGACGTTAAACCCCAGATATTATTTTAGTATATTATAGCAAGGGGTGGGAAAAGTAATTGACGGTGAGGAGGAGGGAAAGGAGGAGGAGAGATGGTAAAGCATATATCCATGCATAGCATAGCAAGCGGTCTGGGTGAGAAGAAGGAAAAGGCGAAGGGTAAAAGCACAAAAAAATTGCAAATGTAAAAAAAGCAGAGGAGACAGTCGAAAAAATTTGCCACGTTTTGCATAGAAAGCACTGAATTGACCCACATAGTTTCGTAAACAAGATAACGTGCACAAAAGAGTCTGCAAACCCGCGTATAGGTCCTGCGCAAATCTACATAATAAAATGCAGAAACAACACATTACTATAATGTAACATATATTGGAACATCGCATTCTTAAAATGTGTCTAAGATTTTAGTGCGTTCAACAAGGATTTTAAACGCCTTAGCTCCCCCCCCCCTTCTTTTTAGCAGCATTGTTGGTAATGGTCCAAGTATTTCTTTTATAGTGAAAGGTCGACAGTCTAAAAGCCCTAAATTATTTTTTTTAGTTTTCACCTCGACGTTTCGTGTGGCGGGCACTCAAGAAGGAGGTGTTTTACATATATTTATCGTAACCACAAGCACATTGCGGACTAGCGGCAAATTGATGTTAGTGTGAAAAGTGGCGTGTATATGTTGAGCCAAGCCATATAAACGCTGCAACAAATTTTCCATTTTCGCCTAATTTTGGTGGAATGGACAGTTTAAGGTTAGGGTCTGCAAAATATCGGCCATGCTTTCTGATCTTTTTGTACGGGACATCTTTATCAGGAGTTAGTGGCCCTCACTGCGGGTAAAACGAGGATCTATTCCAAGAGATGGCAAACGCGTGAGGGGGAGACAGAAGATTAGGTGGGTAGATGAGATTAAGAAGTTTGCAGGTATAACGTGGCAGCAGAAAGCACAGGACCGGGTTGACTGGCGGAACATGGGAGAGGCCTTTGCCCTGCAGTGGGCGTAGACAGGCTGATGATGATGATGATGGTGATGATGATGATAGCTTTTCGAGGTTTTCGCTCTAGTCGTTTTCATGGGCCAGTTTTGCTGCAGAGCCCACTGCAGCACTTAAAAGGATGCTGTAGTGCCCCGGTGTCTTTTGTGATGACCTTTGCGCGTTCTTGAAGTGTTTCAGGTCTTAAGTATGAATTCGAAGTATTTTGATCAGTGTTTTTACTTACTTGAGAGCGGCTTGAGAACAACTAAAACAACCTACTTCTGTGCGATCTCTACTAACGCTGTGTAGGGCAAACATATTTTCTAGCTTTCGGTCTGGTATATGAAAAATGCTGGTGCAGACGAATTATTTTCACACAGCGCGTCCGTATATACAGGGATATATTGTGATTATAAGAAGCAAAGATGGCACAGAGCGAGTTGCCGCGTGGCTGTCGTGGACACATCTCTCTTGCGTGTGATCCCGTCGACAGACGGTTCAATTTTTCATGTTGTCAGCATTCGAGGAGGGTGACTTATTTCCATTTTGAACATCTCCAACGTCGGAAAATGACGTTATATGATACTGAAGAACATTACGAATTTGTTTTTGTTTTTTCTCTTCAGTGGCTGTTCTTAATGCTGTGAGAAAAACTCGGTACGCGTGTCTTCAAGTTTCAACAGTTCGCATAAATGAGAAGGATCGATTACGAGCTTCGCAACAACAAGATGTCTCGAGGTCGCTCTGGGAACGCCAAGACAGACTGTAGGCCCTCTTGACGATAAACTTGACCCTCGCTTCCGGCGCCGAATTCAGAAAGAACTTTATTCTGAATGGTCAGCAATCTTCGACAATATCATGTTTGCTGTCACCAGTGAGTGCTTTTTGTTCTTGCTGACTTTACCAATGTGGGAACGTTTTGTCAATACGAGCTCTGACTCGGTTCTCATCTGCAGCGTTCATAATATGTTGCCAGCGCCACTATATTGCTTTTATACCATCCCGTAGAGCGCTTGTACAGCCTCCCCAGAGCGCAGAAGGCTTTACTCGCGCGAATAACACGTGTGGTAATTCGGAGCTCGGTTCGAAGTGAAACTTGCTCTAGAGCCTAGGAAACAAAGTTCCTCGTGTATGAGAGAGAACACAACGCAAGTGGAGACGCTGTTTTTCCTTGAACACGAGGTGATTTCTTTTCTCTCCCACGTAATTTGTTCCATCTTCTTGTTTCGAGCACTTTCCTTTTCACTGTCCAAGACAGACCGGCAGGCGGAGTCTGGTCCTACGCGGCCTTTGTTTGGCTCGAAGGTTCTTTCGATGTGAGACGAGAACTAAAAAAAAAAACAAGAAAAAAAAAGGCTCCAGAAGCCTTTACGGACGCTCAGGATAGGCTGCAGGCATTTGTCCTCCCGGCTTCTCTCGCTCGCGTCCACCTTGGATCTTTCTTGTTTCGCCTTGTAGTGGGTCCTGCCATGACCGTTCCCGTGGCCGTCCAGCCAAAGCGCGGCTGTGACGGACGGCGTGCATCCGACGAGGCACAGTCGAGGGAGCCCGTCCCTGTGGGAGGAGGGCCCCGATTGGGCGGCTATTACTCTTGTCTTCTCGCCGGGCGCCGACGAACCTCGGTGTGGCAGCTCGAGTCTGATTGCGCCGTCTTCGCCCGCGATTCGTGTAACGAGAACGACGGCCGGTCGCAGTACAGAACGGCTTGTTGCTGTAGCTCTGAAGCGCGGGAGTGCTCGTCGTTTTGGGGAATGCGTGGGTGATTTGGTTTGTGCCCAGCGCGTAGGCACCCATCCATTCGCCTTGTCTGATATAACCGTGCAGCGCTGGGGAAACTGTGGGAAAAAGGACTGCAGGTCGCAAAACAATTTTGTCTGATATATATAGTAGAGTGGTTATCAAGAACAGGCCAAGGCTGATTGTGATTGCGAACGTATATAACCAGTGAAGGCGACCGATGAATGAAAAACAGCCTTACGAAATATACGTAGCATCAGGATTTCTGGTGTCCTCTCCCACTCAAATGCGGAATTCACAGCTTTCTTTTTTTTTTCAATGCGTGCGCACTGCGCCAGTCAATCGCGAAGCCGGTATATTTCATTCAGACTACGTGGTCCTGACCCATATTTCCCAAATTCGTATGCGTATACACAATTTGTAAACAGAAACAGGCTAATTCAGCAAAGCTTGAGTATCCTCCATCTGAATGCTCGTTTTAAAATTGACGACGTGGTCTGACGGTCGTCACCTAACAAACCGCAGCAGCGTGTATTCTTCTAGATCTACTGCCCCAGTTTGCACTGCGTTAGACAGTGTTTCGTATATACGTTTCGACGTCATGTCTAGACTGCTCACATTTTCCTCTAATTTGACATTCATTAAAATAGAACAAATTACTTTTGTAGTGTCTTGATAATATGACCAATGTTTTGCAGCGCCACTGCTATGTCCTGTTACGTTTTCGTAGCTTTTTTTTCAGTATGTTGCGTCTCTTTCCTGACGCTCGGGAAGAATAAATTCATTCGTTCATCAATAGCAGGGACGCAGCCAGAATTTTTTTTCGGAGGGAGAGGGGGTCTGACCATACTTTATGTTGTCCGTGCGACTGTTTGTATGTGCGCGTGTATATATACACATGCAAACTTGAGAAAATTTGGGGGGGGTGCAGGGGATTGAACCTCCTCCCCCCCCCCGAAATTTTTCAACTTTGCGACCAGTAGCGATATTGAGTTCAGAAGGCAGAAGATAGCGATGGACGAGGCGGCTTATCACAATGAGCTGTTTTTGCCACAACGCACACTATGGATCACTCGAGTGGCCGGGGGGGGGGGGGGGGAAGGGGAGGGAACCCTCCCCCCTAGCTACGCGAGTCCCTCCCCTCCCCCCACCCTGGCCACCCGAGTGATCCATAGTGTGCGTTGTGGCAAAAACAGCTCATTGTGATAAGCCGCCTCGTCCATCGCTATCTGCTGCCTTCTGAACGCAATATCGCTACTGGTCGCATTGTTCTACTCATAACGTTATTTTCGGAGACAAACAAAGCATCCGAAAAGGAAGCGAAATGCGATATGGTAAACACTAAATCAAAACAAAACAAAAAAAAGGCTCTTGCTTGAGTGACATTTTGCCTATAGATATTACCTTCTTGACATTTCCCCCGGCTTTGTAACCTTTTGTCCTTTCGAGTAGGCCCTGCTTTATTGGCACCAGGAGCTTCGTTTTAGAATCTCAATATTAAATCTCTTTGTTCCCTGTCATCTTCTTCTGCAGAAGAGTCACCCCTTTATTCTGAAAAATATTTCAAAATTTTCTCGTATTTCGATTTTGTTTCTCGTTATTGATAGACTATAAATGCACGTTCTGTTGCGACTGGGGGCCAGGTACGTGGGTGCCAAAGCCACCACGAAAGGTTGGGAGACCTTGGCGCGTAGGGCCCGACATTCAGGACGCTCGTGCTTTCAAAAACAACAACTGTATTTACATATATTTGCAGTGAGCAAGACGATTACAGAGACATCTTCAAATGTCGACTGGCGGTGACGCTGAGCCCTCTCCCCTGTTCTTTCAAGACCTCCTCCATTGGTGGTGGCCAATATCAAGAGGGAAAGGAGGTTCGTAGTTCTTCAGATACGGCGCAGTCCAATCGGCGCCGGGGCAGCACGTGGGACACCCCGCTGACCACGCGCCGGCCTCGTGGTCCTTGCTCCCCCTTTTTTCCCCCGAAGAGCGCTGCTTTCCACGGAGATCCCAATGCAGGGAAAGCCAGCTAGACAACGGCTACGTCGCATCGGCAGGTGGAAGGAATGCATGGGAAAACGCGTTCGGCGTGGTCCACGCGGCCGCCGCGGATGGCATCTGCACACCTGAGCATCTCTGCAGGACGTTCCCCGTCCTCCTTTTCGGGGAATGCTGGTCCGATCACAACAGTTCGTATATGCCGATATTACATGGAAGGTTCGCTGGCGACAGATATGAGTAGAGGGATAATTTATTTTGAAGCAAAGAAAAAGGGGTTGGGGTTGTGAGGGGAGATGACGTAGCTACATCATAAGGAGGCGGCAACTCTAACTTTGTTTACATACGCTCAGCCAAAGCAACGCGCAGGGCTATAAAAAGCAACTGCAAATGAAATACGCGGAAAGAAGAGAAATACCGAATTAGTAATGCATCTGTAGAAAGTTGCTTTGTAAGCACTGAGTACTTTATGTACACCGTGTATTTCGTATGCTCAGTTAATCGCTAAAAGTATTTATTTATTTATCTATTTTTTATTTATTTACTTATTTATTTACTGTTGAGTTCGCCCAGAATTGAACGTTCTATTTTCGCTAGGTACTTTTGTATAGGAGCAAATTCGACAAAACACACTGAGTGAAATAGTTCCAACAGCTTCAACACAGTTCAACAGTTTCAACTTGGGCGTCGGGCGTCTTTGCTGTACGATAGCAAGACTGTGAGTGGAGAAAGTTGTTGCAGATTAGCACAAGTGACCGATGCCCGGAGAGGGTAAACAGCGACAAGGAACGCGGTCGGCAGGCGTGTGAGAGGGGGGCAGCGTAGGAGAGGAGAGAAAGGGGGAGGGGACGCGCATGCGCTGGTGCTCATCGAGGCGTTGCGCAGGAGAGAATTTCGGCATGTCTAGCCCGCGTTTCAGAGGAAGAGTGGAAAGGGAAAGAGGAGAGGGGAAGTGGAGAGGGAAAGGCGAGAGGTGAAGTGGGGAGGGGGAGGGGAGTGGAGAGGGTATGCGCATGCGCAGTAAGGGTGGTCACGCCGCACACCACCACCACCACCACCACCACCACCGGATTGAACTCGGCCATAAGATACTTCGCACCTAATAACGAGTGTCGGGCACGATCCATGTTCTAAAGCGGGTGTGGACGGCAGGAAGGAGCCCGTCCTGAAGCCGAAATTTAGAGCACTAGTGGGGATCCTGCTGTTCCACTCATCTGTCGCTTATGCTGGTTTTCTTCCGTTACAGCTTTGTTTCCTGATGCCTTCATGACAATCTCGCTTTTCGCTAAGTTTGCCACTTCAAAGAAACCTTACCTCCGGAGGCGATAGAAGTGCTGGCAGCGTATACGACCCTACTGAGCGCGTATTAACAACAACAACAACAACAACAACAACAACAACAACAACAACAAAAAGAGAATGTACGTACGGAATAATTAAGCTACACTTTTGAACGCATACCTGTACGAAGTCAATATTGCGTCTGTTCGTAACATTTTCGGCACTGCAGGTTACTGTCACCGAGTTATATGCGTCGCATTTTGCCAGTGCCTGCAAGCGTGCTCTGATTCCTATCATGAAACAGTGGGAAGACACTAGAGTTCACCTACAGGGACGCAGTGGAACACTTATTTTTCATTTACTTATTTTATTTATTTATTGAATACTGCGGACACGTGGGCCAAGCAGAGCGGGCGGAAAATGGTGTATACTGCGTGAATATGTTTGTCAAAACAAAACAATATCAATACAAGATTAGGATGGCGAATCAATTATACAATTCCAGTCTTCACGCAACGGAAGCCGCAAAATACTGTGGAGAATTGGAAGTCTGGAATAAAAGCAGCGCTCCAGGCGCCATTCAACGCGCGCGAAGTGGAATGAAGACCTCCTGATACCCGAGGTGTTCTGTGCTAGTCCTTTTTAACAGCGTGGCTGTTTACGCCAGCCGTTGGTTGTGATTCGCGAACAGAAAACTATCATCATTATGAACCGGTACGCGCTATCTTCGTCCTCCTCTTCATCTTCTGATTGGCTCCCAGAACAGGTGAGCGGATATGTCCGGCGCGGGATGCGGTAACTCTGATGGGCGAGAGAACGAGTACTCAGAGAGAGAGAGAGAAAGAAGGGGAGAAATAGAGAGAAAAAAGACAAACTCTTGGCGAAAAGAAACTTTCTTGAAGCGATATTCGAACCCGCATGCCCACGATCGAAGGATATGATCGTAACCGCTTGGTTATCCAGGCACGCTTGCAGAGCATAACATAGGCTTGTATTGTATAGTACACCGAGGGGATGGGAAAGGGAAGTGAGGGTGAGGAGGAGGGTAAGGGGAAGGGGAGAGAGTAAAGCACAGCATAGAAAGAGAGAGAGAAATAGAGAGAAAGAAAGGGCAGAAAGAGAAAGATAGAAGGAGCGAGAAATAAAAAGAAATATATACAGAGAGAAAGAAAGAAAGAGAAATAAACAGCGACAAGAACACGTAGAAAAAATGGAGGGAAGAGAAAAAGAAAGAGAAACAAAGGAGGCCGCCCGGCTCCGCACTTCCTTCAGACTTGGCGCCACTAGTGCGAAGCTGACTTGGTTCTTTCGTTAGTGGTCTTTGCCAAGGCTCATCGCTTTCCTTAAATATATGCCAAATAGCAGGATTAAATTGCCTGCATTATTTTTGTCTTCAACTACACGTTCTATGTAGGAGTTCTTTTGCGGATATGGACAATGATAATAATGACGTTTTTCACTATCAACAAGAGAGTTTTACACTGTCCTCAAGCAAGACAGCATACTCGATCAGTCGTTTCCTAGATTTACCGATGTCGTGTTGAGTTTACCTCTAAGGCTGCCGGTTAGGTCAGCATTTCCTCACTTTATGTTGATTTCGGCATCTGAGTCCAGATTAACGAAGTTTTCGTTACGCGTGGACAGTGTGGTGTTTGCGATTATTTGGCTTCTTTCACTAATATGCTATTTTTTAGGGTCGACAGGCATCTGCTGTGACGAGCACTTGCAGCATAAGGTTACCCCCCTCCCCTCTATTCTTTTTGCCCGTGTGAATACGTGTCTTGATATTGTTTGTATCTTCTTCAATCAGAACTGAAGAATACATAAACGAAAAAAGCAGTCGACAAGCTTCTGCATTTTGAAGACAACCTTTAACGAACATCACATTGCACCCATTTCTTGGAATGGTATTCGATCAGCAGCTATCCTATCCTCAGAATTCACAATTCGTAAACTTTACAAACGGTGACGTAGTCTGTGCCGATATTAATGGCCTATCTCGGACTTGGGAAGGGCGAATATAACGGACAACTCTTGCCATGAAATCTTCGCGTATGCCTGCTAACTTGCTAACTTCACCAGCGGCTTCCAGTTTCCTTGTTATTTTTTACACTCCTAGATATCCACTGCCAGTTCATAAAAGGTAATTGTAAGATTGAAAATAAATTGCTGTGTGAATGATATTAGCAATGGTGATAAGCTATAAGATAACAGTTGGTGCAGGCAGTTAGTTTGTGTACGCAGAACGTACCGTCCGTCAGTGTGTCGTGTGCCTATATCTATGAAAGTGTGAGAATTGTTTTGACAGTAGAAAAGAAAAAGCTAAGAGGAAACTTTACTTTTATCTAACAGTACCGTCGGGGCATCAGACCTCGTAATCACACAATGCTCTGACGCCAGAATGTTTCATAAGAGGAACATTCAGACAATCCCGATATCTCTACATATCATCAGCGAAGGCGGCAGCCCAATGACAAACAACACGTACGAACGAATTGCTTCTTGCATTGGGCCCCGGATGCTGAGGGTATCATGGCTCTCCGAAAACCAGAGCATCCAAACTGAGCCGTCCGTGGTGGCTCAGTGAATATATGGTGTTCTGGTGCTGTACCCATGACGGCTGGTTCGATTTCCGGCTGTATCCACATGCCGATAAGAACAGACTGCATGATACGCTGGTACGCCATGTTTCTAGTACGCATAAAAAAAACAATGTAACCTGAACTAATTGGGAGCTGCTCATAACGGCGTTTCTTGTAACTAGGGCTCCGTGTTTTCGGATAAATCCGAAAAAATCCGATAAATTTTTGAGCATACGGATTTGTCCGATAAACTCCTATTTTCACGGCCAGTATTACTCTTTTCCGTTCTTTATCGAAAGAGCATGCTCTAAGCGGTCACTGATAGATCGGCCTTCGTAGTCGATATAAACTTTACCTCACGTCAGCAGTATATCGTAGGCGGAACCCATTGCACATTTAGCAAAGGGCTTGTCGCGCAGAGCGAGAGACGTCAACGTCTGTAGGGCCCCGCGAGTGCGAGACGACATCTTGATATACGGCGCCCTGCAGCGGCACTGGTGTGCGCCAGATGACATGGAATATACGGACCCCGTAAAGTATGCTTGCGTATGTTGCAACAAGATTTAAGGTTGTAATGCGCACAAACGTAGGTGTTTTGTGTTCAAGTATTTGTCCTTGCGCGTTATGTGTTTGTGCGTTCAGACCTTCCAGGCAACTAAGATACGTCTCGTGTGTTTTGATGTTTCCATGTCGAGATATCATTTCATCTAAGATATTGGAGTACTGAGAATAATGCAAAATTAAACTCCGAATTTCGGAGAATTTGGGATTTACTAAAAATAAACTCCGATTAACGCCGAATTCGCGCCAGAAACTAAACTCCGAAAAACACCCTCCGAACATCAAGAAAAATAAATTTCGAAAACACGGAGCCCTACTTATAACTCACTGTGCAGGGCGCGTTTCGCCATTAACTGTTTTGGCTTTGCTAATGGCATGTCCGGCACCAGCATATTAGCTATAATTTTATCTGACGAACAAGATGTACGATGTTTTCTTCAGCGGAGGCCCAGTTTCGGTTGACTTAGTGATTGAGTTTGGGTCACAGTACATGCGTTCTTAGAAAACAGCAGGCTAAAAGGGTTCACCATGTCCCGTATTCACAGAAGAATTTATACGTAAATGTGAAAGAAACATTTTAATGAAAAGCTGGAGATGTTTGCCTGGCTATTCACCTGACATACTTCAGGTGCTGGGCGATTATTATATGTACGCTGATAATCACATAATACATACAGCCACACACACATATATCTATATAGACTACACTGTTCACAAAGTTTCGTTCAGGGTCGTGGCCCGCAAGAAAGTCAACAGCGCTCTCGTGGCGCGTAGCGCACAGGCGCTGCTTTGCCATGGGCCCAGAATATGTCGCAACTCTAAGCACGAGCCCCGTTGAAGATGTAAAGCCGCCTTCAGAGACTGTCTCTCTGATGTGTATCGCTTGCATTCACAAAGAACATGATTCAGATTTTCTGGGACGTTACATTAGACGCACAATGATGAGTCCGACAGTCTAATCTTGCTCCTAAAGTAGTTAGTGTGCGCTACGTTTAGTCTGATGCGGTGCAAGCATGTTTCATCTTGTCTAGGCCTCGCGGCATATCGAAGTCACACGACGGATCGATCTTGTAAAGAGGCCCATACTGGTGACTAGCGTTATGTCCAGGGGATCCCTCTGGACAGATGCTAGTCACTAGGCACACACTTGGAGGCGCCAAGTGTGTGCCGATACGAATGTCGCCGCATCTTTTCTCAAGAAAGGTTTCTCGACGATTTCTCTCGAGGCGCCATGCCCAGCTTTGGCAGCGTCATTGTGCTTAAGAAAGTAAATAGCAGCCGTATGCGATGCTCGACATGTAGCGAAGGCGGCCGGTGCATTGCGAAGGGCTTTTAAAGCAGAGCTGTAATGTTCGAGGTTTGTCGTAGGCACGAACTTATCATCATCATGAACCGGCACGAGCTCAATCACCGCTCAAGCACTCTGTACAGATGCTTAACAAGAGAAGCTGAAACGGGCGGCCCCTAATAGCCATTTATTGTATCATAGAGCAAGGGGTGGGAAAGAGAGAGGTGAGAGGGCAAAAGCCTAGCCAAGCCAGGACTAGCTATAGATGCCCACCAGGGGGCTCTGCGGTGGCCCAACCTTGCGAAACTTAGTGGCAGCTGCGCTAACTTTTATAAACAAAATGCCTCGTAAATTCGGCCCCGTTTTCGCTCGTTCATCTCGGTTTCCGACATAACACGACTTTTTTTTTTTCTTTTTGATTTAGGTTAGATACCAAAAGTAGAATCTAAGAAACCCTACTGCATGTTTTTGAGCCGACCATGGCAGCCAGTTTTCGCAGTATTCTAATGAAGAATAACGTAGGCGAGCACATCGTAACTTTAATGGGCGCCGGGAAAAGCTGATTTTACGTCGTGAGTGACCTAGTGCATCGTTTTAAAGCACTGACCTGAACATCGGGGCCTTCTCTGCGTTGGTACGCGTTCTTTGCGTCCTGCTATTCATTCGCACCACCGGCGCTCGTGTAGCACTGTACGCGCTTTATGTGAGATTTTCCGGTTCGCAAAATAAGACACAACAATCGAAGAAAGGAAATAAGAGAAAAAAAAAAGGAAGTGGTTAAGGGGCAAATGCAACCTCAGTGCCTGCCACCTCACGAAGGGTTCGCTATCCGCGGGTCGTATTTTCTAACGATCCATTTGCCACTCGGCGCGTGCTGACCTTTCAGCGTCTGAGCCACTGAGTAAACGCGCAAAGAAATGAAATTGCCGTTATAAAATATATGGCTCCTGATGCGTTTTGCTTGCTTTTGATAAATTGACGCGGCAGACAGCGCGCGTACGTTGCCGCATGCTTCTTATTCCTGGGTGTCCTTTAGTGTTACATAAAATTTTCCGAGAGTTCGCTTGCTCCTTATCACCGAGTCCTCTCAATGGTTCCCTCGAGTACACTGGGGGTTGGTTCTGTTCAATATCACGCGGAATCCTCTGAACGCATCCGCGACCCTGGGGCTCATACTTGCTGATCGCCGTAATTTAGTTAATAACGTCGAAGGTTCGTTCGAGTCGGGTGACCTTTATTTCAATGTTTCGTTTTTTTTTTCTTTTTGCATTCGGTTCTCGTCAGAGTGCAGCAACCAAGGCCCGGAAATTGAACGCATGACCCCGTTCACGAGGGTGGAAGATTGGGCGAGTCGGTACAGCACGATGTTTAGGCGCTTTAGCGAAACTGAGATTGAGTAAAGGAGGAACGAAAGAAGGAGGCAAGCCTTAAAAGACGCCGCTTTTATCTTTTAATATTTGTCTCCTTCGTTTATTTTCTTCCCTTTGCTCAATCTTATTCTCGCTGAAACACCTAG
The DNA here is from genome assembly GCF_013339695.2 of Rhipicephalus sanguineus. Classification (NCBI taxonomy): domain Eukaryota; kingdom Metazoa; phylum Arthropoda; class Arachnida; order Ixodida; family Ixodidae; genus Rhipicephalus; species Rhipicephalus sanguineus. Next base: position 218,982,825 of record NC_051176.1, on the reverse strand, counting down.
ACAGCAAGATCCCCACTACAACATGCATAATAAGTGGCAGAAGAAGCAAAACTCGTGTAATCTCAATCGTGAGTGAGTGAGTGAGTGAGTGAGTGAGTGAGTGAGTGAGTGAGTGAGTGAGTGAGTGAGTGAGTGAGTGAGTGAGTGAGTGAGTGAGTGAGTGAGTGAGTGAGTGCATGTGTGTGTGTGTGTTTGTGTGTGTGTGTGTGTGCACGTGCTAAGGGGTGTGCGCTGTATGCAGTTTTAAAGAAATGAAGTATACAGCCTGTTTCCTTTCAGAAAGTCTTTTTTTTTCTTTTGGCAATTCTCATACCAGTTTCATGAAAATGCTAAAGGGCGTAAGTGTCCTCTCTAACTTTTTAGGGTAAGTTGAACTGGAAAAGAAGGTATATGGTGCCAAGCGCCCTCTCAGTGCTTTAAAAGAGAGAATTCTGAGTTTTTCGCTGGTGCGAGCGAGCGAGTTATGGAGACATCAGTAGAAAGAAACGTGAAATGTGCGAATACCTTTACGCTTTTAATCTGCCGAGGCCCGCCATATATAAGCCACTTGTACGCTTCACGTACGCTCGATTCGAGACTGCGTGGATCTTAGCACTAATGGAATGCACTTCCGTATCGAAAGCGCGTCGTTTTGTTTATGCCACGCGCAGCGGAGGGAAAAAAAGAAACACCTGCGACGCCCAAATTTAGTATGGAAATCAGGGTGCGCACGTACTGACATTAGATGAAAAGGAAATATCAGGCAATACTTCGCTACGCTGCAGGCGTCAGCTGTAACGGCTGTATCGAGGACGAATGGTTTCGTTTGCGCCCCCCCCCCCCCAAATCATTAAAATATTTTTTTCTAGGATCAATAAAAAACAAAAATCGCAAAAATGATTTTCGAGCGTATCGCGTTCATTATTTTTTTTTTTTTTGCTGACGCTGACGAGATTGAAGGGTATCGCGAGTAAAGTGTGTTTTCGAAAAGCGTCGGCCATAAAGCAATGGATTATGTAAATAAAAACCGATGAACCCACAGACAAAATTGTGCGTTCGCAGTTCAAATCTTGAGCCTACAGATGTGTGTATGTATGTATGTATGTATGTATGTATGTATGTATGTATGTATGTATGTATGTATGTATGTATGTATGTATGTATGTATGTATGTATGTATGTATGTATGTATGTATGTATGTATGTATGTATGTATGTATGTATGTATGTATGTATGTATGTATGTATGCATGTATGTGCATTCTTTTTGTGCTTCCTGGAGTCTATTCGAGCTGATCAATGCGATAGAAAGACCAGAGTTCGAGAGAGAGAGAGAGAGAGGACAACTTTATTGATTTCCGGCAGATTGCTGGGCTGGGCTCCCACCTAGGCTGAAGCCCTCAGAGATTAAACATAGCAGGTACAAGAGAGTGATCTTTACTGCTTCACGATCCTGGCTCAAGTGCTACGCTGTCCTGCCGGAAATGATGCTCAGACGGAATCACTGCCGGCCATGTAGGCCAGGCTAACCACGCCTGCTGCAACACCACAACCACCACCACCACCACCACCCACCTAGGAGCTAACGAATCACAATTTTTTTCCGTTGGTAAGAATTTGCCATTGGCTGGTTGCTTTTAACAATAAGTCTAGTAGGATGATTGGCTGACATTTGTTCTTACGGGCTGCTCTAAGTAACGGGCTTTGTGACCACAGGCCTGGAAAGGGGTTATGAAATAGGTATATACACTGTGTTCCTGCTTATGATGCTTATGACTATTGTGCATGTTAAATTTATGTGCACAATTTTTCTTTCTTCCTTTTATTATTTCGGTTGTCTCACTCTCACCTAGCGCTCTATTTCTTCTTTTCTATCGCCCCAACCTCCCTTTTTTTCTCTGCACGGTAGTCTACAAGAATTAACTCTGGTTAACCTTTCTGAATTTCCATGAATTTTATCTCTCTGCTATCATCTTTCGATTTCCTGTACTTCCTCACTCCAGAAAAGGGTAGCCACATGGCCTTTTCGCCGGCTGACCTCGCTACCTTTTTTCTATGAATCTCCTCCTTTTCAGTCTTTGAATAAACTTTTGAATCATTCTGACACGCAGCTTTAGATTGTTTCCACGGCTCGCTTTGTTTCTTTAATTTATGAAACACTTTTACACTTTGACACCCATCAGCTGATGCCATGGCACTTTTTGGCCATACATCCACTGTGCAATAACACTATACGCCATCATATGAAGCGCTTTTCCCACATAAGTTTACGCGCATTTATAGATAGATAGATAGATAGATAGATAGATAGATAGATAGATAGATAGATAGATAGATAGATAGATAGATAGATAGATAGATAGATAGATAGATAGATAGATAGATAGATAGATAGATAGATAGATAGATAGACAGACAGACAGACAGACAGACAGACAGACAGACAGACAGACAGACAGACAGACAGATAGATAGATAGATAGATAGATAGATAGATAGATAGATAGATAGATAGATAGATAGATAGATAGATAGATAGATAGATAGATAGATAGATAGATAGATAGATAGATAGATAGATAGATAGATAGATAGATAGATAGATAGATAGATAGATCAAAGAAGAGAAAGGCAGGAGGATAAACCAGACGTGCGTTCAGTTTGTTTATCGTGCACTGCGACCAAGGAGGTGGGAAGCAGAAAGAGGAAAGGAGGGACATAGCGAGTACTGTAGGCAAGCAGAAGTACGCACGGAGGGACTACAATTGGTCACTGAGGCCGGTATTTTTTAAAAAACTCCGGTGTGACACAAATAGCTTTCCGTGCCATCGACGCATAGCGGTCAGTGTCCAAGAAACTTCGCTCCAGAAGATGTTCCCTGCTACAGTCTAGTCGGCTTATTGAGGTCTGTAAGGAAATGCAATGGGTGTTGCATCGAAGGGAAGTGCACAACAGGCGTTCGATATATAGTTTCTTCAGGCACACACTGATTAAACATCTGTGTATCTACCATTCCATCTTGGAATGAACACACGTTCGTGTATGCCACGCTGAGCCACTATATAGTGTTGCATCCCTGAGGGAATAGTTAATACTTAGTGGTGTATAAAAGATTTCAGGTCACGTAGGCGGCATCTATGTATATATGCTTGTAGAGCTCCAGACAGTTTGCGATATTGTGGGAGCAAGCAAATGCGCATGTACATACAAGTGTGTCGTGGTTTTATAGTCCTCCTTTATGCACACTGCATACATGCACATACATCCGTTGTAAGTTGTTCAAATGCTGCCGTTAGCACACCATTCCTATCCCAAAAGTACATTAAAAAGCTGTAGGAGCGTCCGTCCGTCGGCTTTCCATGCGCTCTTTTCCCTTATTAAAAAACAAAAAAACAAAACACAGGCCATAAATTGAGGCATGAATTACAATAGGCTTACGACAAGGTTTATTCAGTATCTGCGTGAACAGCGACCGCGGCACGTTTCTCTGCTTTAGGAACGTATAATACGTACACTACAGTGCCTTGCCATGACACCTGGAGATTATATACTGCATTATTAAAACGTTGAGATGCATAAATGTTCGCTATTGCATATTATTTGCGAAATGTCATTGCTGCATCCACGAGGCAACTCTCTGCCGCGAAAAAAAAGCTTCTGCGAGCTGCTCTTGAGTACGGGTGAAAATAAAAGGAGGGGAGTTGGCCCATATTTACTCGCCAATGCCGAGCCTCCGACCTTGATCTCTTATCGGCGGCGTTGTCTAGACAGCTGCAAAGCGCGCAGTCCCTGCGCCAAGGGAGCGATACGAGTGGTACTTATTGCTCCCCTCGTGTCTATCGCATACGCGCCGCTTCCGGAAAGGCGCACTCTCCGGCGTGGTTGTTTGCTCAATCGCACGCGATAGATCCATTTTGCCGCTATGACACTGATTACCATATCAGCGGAGCGTTTGTGCTCCGGAGCAGGCGGCGATTCTGGCCACGCGTGCATCCTCGCTGCACCCCTCTCTATTGCGTCTGCTGTCGTGATTTGTCGCGAGGCTCTCGCGAGCAAAGTGCAAAAAGCGAAAAGTATAGAAGAGACCGGCTGGTAAACATAGCTGGCTGGAGAAATGAGATTACGTGTTTCCCATGATCGGAAAGGCAATGCTTCATGCCGAAGCGATAAAGGCCACTCCTATAGGGTGAATAGGTTGGGAAGCGCCGAAGAAAAAGGAAAAAAGAGAAAACCACTTCTGGCTGTCGCGATTATGCGGCCACGATCCAGTCCGGGCGTAGGTACAAATAAGACGCTGACCGGCACTCTCGTGTTTTTTTCTCACCAGCGTCCGACACGCTCCCGCGTTCCACGATGAGGCCGCTCGTTGTCATCTCGCTCTGCTTGCTAGCGCTGGCCGGCTTCTCTAGAGCTGACGACGACGACCACGACGGCGTGCAGCAGGTCGCCACTGGACACCGACCCACCGTGAGCATCTCCGGGCACTTTTGACCGGCAACAGCACGCAACGGGTTTACAGCGTGCTTTCAAGAGCGTGGCATGTCTCGGAGCTGGCACCATATCGACGCTGTTGTAGATATACGTACAACGAAATAGCCACCTTAAACTACCCGGTTGGGTTTACAGCGAGGTTATCGCGTAACGTGTATGCGCCGTCGATTTATATAGTGACGCCGCGCCGAACGTACTCCGGTAACACGTTCGAGGCGATTTCTTTCGACGAAGTGTGTAGCGTATTTCGGGAGTATAATTTCTGCGCGTCGATTTCATGGGTATACCTGTGAAGCTGTACGGTCATGAATTGAGTATAGCTCGAAGCGGTTGTCCCATTGAATCGGAGGTTTTGTGAAGCGCGGCACTCGGCCCCTATGACAGCGTGGTCGTATAGTATGCAGTGCCGCGAAATACGCGTGTTAGCATTTCAGCTAAACTGATGTAGGAAATACGTAATTGGCTGCAGCACTCAACGATGCGTGTGCACGTGATCGTTCTCGCATAATTTGCACACAGGGATGAACAGAAATGGGAGTGGCGACGGTCTCGCGTTCGTATGGGCATCCCGTGTACTCTCTGAACGGTTCCCCACAGCTATTCAGTTGTTCTCTATCACTGGAAGTGAGAATTCATGGTTCGCTCTTTTGTTCTTTGCTATTCGTTCTTTGCGCTTCGCCGCTTGGGCGTTTGAGTAGTCCTGCAGCATTCCTACGGCCATTTTTCTAAGCTACAGTCCCGTGCAATCTTTTGTGGACGCATTTGGGCAAGAAAGAGAAAAAAAACAAACGAACAATTGCGGCGCTGGAGAAGTGTTATAGCAGTGGAAGGTTTTCTTGGCCAGCAGATTGGAGCAATTTGCAGGACGCATTGCAATGCGACCGTGTATCTACAAAGAAGTTCGCACACTGAAGTAATTCGTAAGAAAAGAGCGCTTTCTAAAATATCTGTCGGGACGCAACAAAAAGGCGCTGAATGGTTACGCATGGCCAGTCAAACTGAGTTCGGAGAAAAGAACGCGCGTCCTGAGTTCAAAAAAGGAACAGATATATTGATGCAGGGGGAAAGGTTACGCAACGTACCAACGACAGGAGGACCGCTCTAACGCTAGGCGAAAAGGAAACACCGCTGACTTTCAGTTGAAAGTCAGCGCTTGTCCGTGTCCTTTTCTTTACTATTGTCCCCGTGTGAAAAAAAAATCGCGCTGTTTCCTTTTCGCTATGCAGAACAAACTAGCCCAAAGTTTCACTTTACTATACGCTAAGATATGCTTGCCTAGAGAAATAAAATAATCGATCAGTAAAGGTATGGAAGATAAAAGTACCTATTTTGCGGCGACATTGATAGATGTGCTTGGTATGGTGCGGAGTGGTTGGAGAAGAGATTGAAGGTATCGGGAGGTCGACAAAAAGCAGGAGGCTATTGTAAGATGTTTGTTACAAACTTACCAACACACGTGCTTTAAAGAGAGCAGTGTGAGTCGTATTTTATTAATAGTGAAGTACATTCATTTTCCACCACATAGATGCATGTGGATCTGGGTAAATTCTGCTCTTCTTGGAAGCATATAGTTGTTTTACTTGTGCATCGCTACTCTTAAGTATGGAACCGTCAGAATATATTCGTAGCCTCTCATTCAACCGTAAGGTTATCCATTGGCCTTGATTCTGCTTTGGCCGCTACCCCGATTTTACTGCTTTGCGTAAGCGAAAGTTGAGGATTTGCAGGGTTTGCTCCAAATACGTACTCCCATGCTTTCTGCTGTCGTCGAACTCTTCAACGCATATGTGTTCTGGTAAAGATTATTAAGGCACACAAACGAAATAAATATTATGGATGAATAAGTGTTCGCAGCGGATGCTATCAAAATACCTTGAATCGTAAGCAGGTTGGTTAATGCTGATCTACTCCGTCAATCCGGGAAAGTTTGAATTATTGGAACAACAACAACAATAGGACCGGTTCATTTCAGACTTTCTTGTGTTCTGTGTACATTCTGATAGCCCAAGCTTTTCAATATTGCGAATACGTCGAGATGACTGTGTCCATCCTGCAGACACCTTTTCGAAACCGCTGGCAAGCTGATTCTCTCCCTGCTCCCTTTTCCCGTTCTCTATTAACATCCGCCCTTTTAACACTCCTTCTTCATCATCCATAATAATATAACTGTACTTACTACATTTTAATTTATTGAAAACCAAAGCTCATGTCTGGCCAGTTCATTTATGTATTCATTGACTTTCAATCTACCATTCTCCGATGTCGCAGAAAAGGAAGTTTAGTAATCGCGTCTACCTCGATCACACCGTCTCTCATTTAGCACGGGAACATTTTTTTTTCAGGGCTGCGGCACATTACGCTGTGCCGATAGACACGTTCGGCTTGCGTTAAGCAACCGCTGGTGTGTTTTGTAACGATTCTTGTCATTTGTAACGATTCTTGTTTTACTTTCTCTTCTTTTCCTCTGTCAGCGCGGTATCGCAAAAAGCCACACACGCAGCTGTTACTGAGCTGCTAGGCGGGACGAGTAATAAAATATGTATGCTATCGGAAGACGCGAGCTCTTACAAAATACAGTTTCGAATGTCGACATGGCAACACTTTACATCACCTGACAAATTTAGATTTTTTAAATTTCGTTGACTTGACGTCTGTCACCGATAATTTTAATACGGTTTTCAATGGATCCTTAACGGTCTTTAGTACAGATGACGCATGTTTGGATGGTCAAGAAACGTGAGTTTTTTTAATAACCCATTATCTTCACTCGGCCCTCTGGCCAACGTATCAGGAATTCGCAAGGACTGCAATTATGAAACACGAGTCAACGTTGTTTTTTTAGGTAGCTGACTATATAGCACACCATTGAGTGTCTCGTCCCTTTTGCAGTGACGACTTGATCATCAACACGTTTAGCCAAATGAGATTGCAACAGTGGCTGACGCCGTATTTTGGCTGACGGGAGGAAAGTTTTTTTTTTACACAGTATGATTATGTACATCCAAGTCGATGTCTCATAATAGCTTCGCTTCGACTTTTGTGTTCCTCCTTTGTTGACTGCTTCGGAAGAGCTTACAACTTACGCGAACCGTTGACTATGTTAGGGCTCAGTAGCTTGCGCCATTGATTCGCTGACCAGAGCCGAATATGTAGATGGGCCTGTGTGCTAAGGACATTTTCCCGCCAATTTTATTCATTTTCTTACATCCACCATTCACATCGTGTGCCGATGTGGTCGATAACGTGGGCGGAGCGCCGCTTGGATCACTCACGAAGTGTGAGAAAAGAACAACATTAGAACAGAGTCGTTGCATTATCCCGGTCCAGGTGGCCGTTGAGACAGATTACATCTGTCGCATCACATTGTCGCTGTCGGCTGGGCATGCAGGGTCTGCAAGACGGCGCCAACTGCCATAACAACGACCAGTGCTTGTCTCGGTGCTGCCTCAAGGTGTTCCACGGCGACGGCGCCGGCAGTCCCGGCCAGTGCCGTCCCGCCGCCGGCCCCGGAGAACGCTGCAGCTTCGAGCAAGTCAAAAGCGGTGCCAACGTCAACTTCTGCCCCTGCCGTGTCGGTGAGCGTCGGCCTTCCATAATCCGCGAGCTACTCGGGCTGCCGTGCAACCTAAAGTGCAAAATTCTGACTATAGTTGTTGAACATTACAGCTATGGTAACTTCGTTCAGCTTTAGAACTTTACTTCGTAAATACATATACCATGCCGCAGTTATCGAAAGTGCGGCAAGTCTCGCGCTGTCAGCTACGTGACGAGGGTAGCTGAGCTCGCATATGAGGTAGCAGGCAGTGCAAAACGCGCTGCCCTGCCGTCGGCGCAAGGCGCGTTTCATCGCGAACTTGTTACCGAAACACTCGAATCTTAATGTTTTGTTTCGTATTTCTTGCTTTGTCAAGTAGCTCACGGTATTCGGGGGAAGTCGAAAGCAGCGAAAGTTGAGTGCTGGCTTTGGTATACGAATAGACGCTTAAATATCGGTTGCAGTTTTGAAATCTATATTGTAACCGAGATTAGTGATGCAAATTTGTCTTGTCTTTGGGCGTAGTTATTGACTCGCTGGCGACCATATTCGCCAATGCAGAAACATCGGCAATTCGCGAAGCGCTGTTGCGTAAGAGAAGTTTAGTTATCAATGGCTGTATTCGTAATCTCTTTGGCCATTAGCGTTCTTTCCCAGATTGATAAGCACCCTTTCTATAGCCATATTTGCTATTCCTATTGGCCGGCATCACTTCTTATTATGATCGGTTGGTCCGCAAGAGCGTTTCGTAAGGCCCGGATATCATCGACACCAATATAGTGAACGGTATTATAACGAAGGAGCCAGTGAACCACGAACAGTTAATACGAACCTTCGTGAACTTGGCATCCGGCCCATTGCACTCTACCCATGAGCTCTCTTCTGCAGTCACCAGTTGTCTTGTGTTCTACGGCTGCCAATGCCGACAGGCTACGTGTTCCTTGCTACCGAAGTCTCATTTAGTTTAATCATCCTTATTATAAGTTTAGGCGTCTTGATTTAAGAAACGCGGAGTGCGTAGATGGAAAACCTTCGCATATTGCGTAGGTGGCACATATGTGAAGTAACTATATAAGAAAGTTGGCGACACTGGCGCATAAGTCGCTTTGAAGAGTACTGCTTTTAAGAAGACTGCGAGTATCATAGATTTTCTTAAGAAACTTTGTAACGGGGAACAGCCATTTGAATCCAACAGATAGCGAATTAAACTTAAGCGTACAAGGCGTTAATTGTAGTTTTTAATTGAACTGTATTAATTAGGATATCTTGAAAAAGGAAAGTGCGCGAAAAAAAAAAACAACAACTTGCTGCAGACAGGGATCAAACCTACAACCTTTGTATTACGCCTAGCCTGTATGTTGTAGCGAAGGTTGTAGCGCAGGCTACTTCGTTCATACTTGGTGGAGTCTGTCGCACGCAGAATGCCAAGTTTTCTGGTACTGTTTGCGTATTTTGAATTTTCACTGCGTGTTTGAAGTACAGCTGCGAAACAGTACGCTGAGTGGATTTTTGTCTTGTTTGTTTGCTAATTGGCAGGTATCTGCGGAGACGACGACATCTGCCCCAGCGAGGACAACAGTAATGAGGACTGACACGATGCGCGATGAAGCACTGGATCCGCTTAACTAGCCCGTGGTTTTTTGTTAATACTGTCAATGGCGATGTCGTCAATGAGTAATAAAATAGACCTTCACAATCACAAATTCGTCTCGTTCGCGGAAAAAAAAATGGTGCTCGCTTTCTGAATGCGTGGCTGCGTATAAAGAATGATTTAGTCATGTATCCGTACGTTTAGGCTGTCGATTGCGGGAAATCGTATTAGCGCTGACACGGCAGCTGGGCTTATATGCTTACTTAAATTTAATTACCTATCCAATGAAGCGTAATTGAAACGTTTTATTCATTTGTTGTAATCGTCCCTAGGCTCTTTATTTCAGGGCTTCAAGTGTAGTAGTAAACAGCGTGAAAGAGTTAGAGATATATGAAGAACGCTTCCCCAAGTTCTTGGCTCCTGAAAGAAAAAAAAAAGTTGTTTCCTCAACTTAATCCTTTCTTCGTAGGGATTAGCCATATCATAAATGTTCAACATTTAGTGTGCGAAGCAGTAACTTGTTCATTGCACACTCACAATGCCCACAAACATCGACGGTGTCTTCATCGTTGATATGACCAAGTTTTCCAACTTGGGAAGCGATTAACGCGGTGACATCTCTAGGTGGTCGCCACTCAAACGGCTAGAAATGCTGATTCAACGGGCAAGCTTAAAGGGACACTAAAGAGAAACAATGAATTGGTTTAGATTGATAAAGTGTGCTCGGAGAACTCTTGTGTAGTTTATTTCACCACCATATGTTTATTATTAGAGGAGAAAACCAAGTTCAAAGTTTCATTTTCGAATTTCGCGCCGAACTTTGTAATTCGTGACGTAAAAGGTTTCAAAGAGCATTTAACGTATTTTGGCGCCACTTACTCAACGAAATTTCCACAAACTCGTTATGTCAAGTCTCTGGCCCCCTCAGAGGACAATGTACTTCGATTTAACCGATTAGGAACTACGTAGGGCCAAGCAGGCGCCGTCAAAAAATATGTGACGTCACGGCAAATGGTGCGGGAATTCCAAGGTGGCGTCGCCACCTGTATTTTCTTTTTGCGCGTTTTCTCGCCTATTAAGTGTCTTCTCGCAGCAAGCGTGGTGTTTTTGGTATCGTGGAAGACTACTTTACTAATGCGAGAAAAATCGTTTTGCTCTTTAGTGTCCCTTTAAGTCGCTCTTCGTAGCCGTTGTTGCAGGCCAAGTGCGTGATAAAGGTAACCAGAACGTATTGCGTCCACCAGTGCAGCAAAAATTTATCTGAAGCTAGGGAGGTAAAATAGAAAAAATAGAAAGATCAGGGCAGCTTCGCACTAGTGGTGCCAAGCCTGAAGGAAGTGTGGAGCTGGGCATCCTTCTTTGTTTCTCTTCGGTTTTTTTTCTCTCTCTCTCTCTCTTTCCTCCTCCCTTTCTTTCTTTTTCTCTTTTCCAGTTTTTTTTGTCTTTTTTTCTCTCTTTTTTTTTCTATTTACATTCGAGTCCACTTATAAGGATATCCAAGTGCCAAGGAAATCCCACCATTATAACCGGTACATTTTATAAGCAGGTTGAGAAGAAAAAAGACCTCGGTAGGCTGCTCAACCGCGTCCTCAGAGTCGCCGCCCTCACCGCTGTCCGCAGCACGTATACGCGCAACGAGCTCCTCATCACTGAGGCACTCGGACGTTTCCACAGCATCGTATGCATGAAGAATGTCGTCCAGACCCGACGCGTCTTCGTTAAGCGCCGACCAGAACCCCGGCACCCCTTGACGGGACGCCGGGACGTCCGTCATGACGTCCCAATGTCCCGTCCGCGGCGAAACGTAAAACGGAAGCAGTCGTGGAGAAACACAGTCAAAGCAGTCAAAGCACGGCGCACACAACAGGCGAGCGAGCGGTGCGAGCCAACGTTGGTGCGACCGGCGCGCGGACGAGGGTCAAAGCGGCGGCTCCGGGAGGGGAGTTCGGGAGGAAAGCTCCTCCTCCCCTCGCTCCCTCGTAAGCGGCACAGTCGACTCATTTTCTGAGGGCGTGGACGGGGTGCGAGGCGCATCGCGGCGCATGCCGTCGGCGCGGTCGGCGCGGAGAGCCATTTCCGGCGCGCGCTGTAGCCGGAATCAATCGCTATATCCGATATCGCGACACCGGAGGATCCTAATAAGCGGTTTATTTTACCATAGAAAGCATACAAAAGTGGACGATGCCATTGTTGTTCATCGTTATATCCGATATATTGTTATAAACGGTAGCGTTATAAGTGAACTCGACTTTATTTCTATTTTTCTTCCTATTGTTCCCCTTTCTTTCTCCCGCTTTATATTTCTCGCTTGCTTTCTCTTTTTTCTATTTGATTGTTTTGCCTGCGTTACGCCAAGCGACGACGGCATACGCCAGCCCGGGCCCCTAAAGTGCTCCGCACTTAATATCATCATCAAGGCACTCGAAGAACAAGAGGAAGAAGACTTCTCCTTGGCGCTAGCGCGCGCTCAATAAGCTACAGATGGTTATGCTATACGTGGCTGTGGCTTTGCCTACGTTGCGCCAAGCGATGACAGCATACGACAGCATACGACAGCCTGGGCCCCTAAAGTGTTCCGCACTTAAAAAGAAACATGTATCAACAACTTCCTGCAGTAAACTGCAAAACCTTGTCTGTGCATCTCTGACAGCTATGTCTGGAAAGCAATTACAGATGTAGCTATAAACGAAACTCAAGGCCACGAGCAGTTAGAACGCTGCGTTCCTGTCGTACATGCTTTGCAGTATTAAGTGCGAGCTTCGATTATAACACTCAAGTAACAATGATAAAAAGTTACTGAGCGCAAGATAGTGTTTTTTTACCGTATTATAGGCGGCAGAGAGACTGATCCAGATTAAACCAAGTCCGCGATGGATCGTAGTAGCGATGGTAACGTAGCACGTGTGCCAGCCGTGACCGGTCAGCAGACGCAGCGAAGCGTCGAAGCAGCAAGAGACAGAACATGGCACGAGGCACAAACGGGGCCCACCCGTCATCTCCAACGTAGCGACTACTGCGCGAGCTTTTCCGGGTCAGCGTCCCCGCCTGCTAAACGGCCGCATGGATGAGCGACAAGCGCGCCCTACGGTATAAACACGTTCCGCACACACCCTTTTTCCCCCTCCGCTTCCGACATATGGCGTGTGTGTGTGCTCCGTGTCAGCGGCCCTGGCAGCGAACCACAACGGGGGACCTTTCACTCACGGCTGCTATGATCAAGCGAAATTGCTATCGATAGCGGTGCCAGCGATTCCGGCGGTGCGGCGAAAGCACAAAAATATATCCCCCTCTCTTCCCCACCGCTATCGTGCACACGAACGCATACACACAAGCAAAAGATCAGCTTCGTTGCATTACAAGCAAGACGGGCACTGACCCGACACCGCAAATGCACTTTGACCGCTTCATCATTTCAATTTTTCTCACAGTTACCTTTCTCAACTAAAATGGATGATGCTAATTCGAGGAATACCAAGAGAAATAGCGTTTATGTAGGAACGACAGCGCTTTGTTACCTTTAAGATGTCTTCTCCACACATATAGCCTTTGTAAGGAAAAGCAACATTTACAGGTGGTGTTCGCGAGTGCTTGACGGAAGTTTGTGAAGGCGGACACTGGAGCATGGAACAAACTTTTATTTATTTATTTATTTATTTATTTATTTATTTATTTATTTATTTATTTATTTATTTTTATTTATTTATTTATTTATTTATTTACAACACAATGTTGTGGGAGACCAGGGGAGAAAGCTGATACAATCAGCTTGAGGGTGTCCTGGCCACCCTACACGTGCTACAGCGTAAAAGGTGGTAACGAACGAAAAAAAAAAGAAAAAAAAAAGAACAGGAAAATGAAATGTACACATAATATATTGTACATGAATATCCCTCATGCAAAAAAATATGTACACATAATATATTGTACAAGACTATCCTTCATGCAAAAAAAAAAAAGAAGTAACGTGCTTTTATAGACATAATAAAGAAAACATAATAAAAAATGAATTTCTTCTTTTCAGAAACAGTGAAATACGAAAAAGAAAAAGACGGCGTTATTTATGAGGCATATTCATGATTGTGGTGAAAATTCTCCGTTGTTCTTTAAATGATGTTTCCCGAATGTTAAAAAGCTGCTCTTTACTGATTCTATTTAATAAAGCTGGGAGCGTGAACCGAAGCATTTGTTGACCATAGTTAGTGCGACATTTCTTAATTTGCCATTCTTCAGGTTTGCGTATATTATACTTTGGTAGGGTAGCCTGTAATCCTGCTAGCGTTTGTAGTGTACTAGTTTTTTTCATTAAGCTAGATTTATACTGCCGACATAGATTATAGTTAAACATTGACTTTGCCGGGACAATGTTGTGTTTTATAAAGAGGTCACTGGTGTGTGAGAGGTATGAAACCTTGCATGCTGATCGAATCACGCGTTTTTGTAAAACTGCGAGCTTGTCAATGTTTTCTTTTGTTGTAGTACCCCAAACTAGCAATCCATAATTGAGTATTGGTACGAACATAGCATTATATAAGAACATGTTGATGCTTATAGGGCATTCAAAAGAGACACGGCGCATCACACCTATTGTACTAGATAGTTTGCTAATTAGGTAATTTATGTGGTCATCCCATGTCATGTGCTCATTGAAATAGAAGCCTAAAGTTTTTATTGATGGTACGAACTCAATTTCTGCATTATTTAACGTTAATGGTGCTAGTTGAACATTCTTGTTCCGCGGTCGAAACAATATTGCCTTAGTTTTGCTAATGTTAATTTTTAAGTGGTTTTGAGTCGTCCAGTAACTTATTTTTGATAGCGCTTTATTACCTTTATAATTAGGTGTGTTTCTGAGTTCCTTGAAAAAAATAGACTGGTGTCATCTGCGTATATAATGAATTTGGCTGTACCATCGATCGTAGAAATTTCGTTAATATAAAGTAAAAATAAGAATGGTCCTAGGATACTTCCCTGGGGAACACCACATCTGACCGGTTTTTCATCCGATCTTTCTCCCGCAACAATTACTGATTGACTTCTATGTTTCAAATATGATGTAATTAATGAATGGGCTATGCCTCTAATGCCATAAGTTTCCAACTTTCTCAACAAAATGCTATGGTTAACAAGGTCGAATGCCTTTGAAAAATCTAAGAACAAACCCAGCACCATTTCCTCACATTCAAATTTCTCTAATATGAATTCTTTCTGTTCAAGGAGGGCAAGCTCGGTGGACTTCTTCTTACGAAACCAAATTGCGCCGGATGCATAAGGTTATGGCAGTCTACGAAAGATGACAAGCGCTCTAAAATTATTTTTTCGAAACCTTTCGAGAACACTGGTAATATGGATATTGGCCTGTAGTTGCTCATTTCATTTTTATCCCCCTTTTTGAATATCGCTGTCACTTTAGCAATTTGCATGTCACGTGGAAATATTCCTAATGACAAACTTTGGTTAAATATGTGTGTTAGAAATGGTGCTAGAATATCTATTACATATTTCACTGGTTGTACTTGAATGCCCGACACATCGGTGGCTTTACTGTTGCTTAATGCCATAAAAAACGAGATAACTTCATTGTCAGACACCGGTGTAAGAAATATTGTATGTTCTGTGTGAGAATTCGTATAAGTAATATCTGAATTATTATCTAAAGAATGGCCAAGGGTAAGAAAGAAGTCGTTGAAACTGTTTGCCAAATCACGACACATTAATTCTACGCCGTTCTGTAATATTTTAATTGTTTGTTCCTGTGATTTCCCGAGCATTGTACTTAGAGTCTTCCAAATGTTAGCAGAGCGTCCCGCTGTCATATTAAACTGGTGTAGTAGGTATTCATATTTAACCCTCCGGAGCTGCTTTGTAAAAGAGTTCCTAAACTCCTTAAATGCCTTAAGAGCCTCAGAATTTCTAGTTTTGATGAAAACCTGATATAATCGATCTCGTTTTTTGATTTGGCTGAGTAATTCCTTTGTCATCCAAGGAATACATGCCTCATCAAACGCGAAAAGTGTACGTCGGCGTTGGTGTCAACGCGAATGGTTGAAAAAAAAAAAGCAAAAAAAAAAAGCCGGTGTGCATTGTGGCTCCATGCGTCATAAGACACGTAACATCCACTAATGCACCGCGAAATGAAGTAAGAAGCGACTGAGAGTAAGCAGTACTAGAGAGGCATTAAGAAGTAATGGATAGTAATTAAGAAGTTTAACGACAGTAATTTAAGGTAATTGAGAGCAAGTGAATGTAATTCAGAGTAATTCAAAGTAATTGAGGGTAGGTGGAAGTAATCGACAGTAACTGAAAGTGATTGGAAGCAATAGAAAATGATGTCGAAATAGCACAGACGTTTCAATTACATGCAGACGTGATTGCTTTCGCCGTCATGTCGTCTTAGCATGATGTAAGGAAACCCAGTTTTTTTTTTTTTTTGCTATCAGTATACCCACGCGCTCGCTGCTTCTTAAGGACAGCGAGATACAGGTAAATAAACGCATACTGCAATATGGAGCATAATAAGCGAGCGAGAGCGAGATGAAAAGGAGTGAAAGGCAATGAGGTCAATCAGAAATGAAGCATCCGGTTTGCTACCCCACAATAGGGGGAAGGGGAAATAAACATTGAAAGAAAGATGAAAATAAGAAGAGCGGAGAGAAGAGCAGCAACGCAAAAAAAAAAAAAGAAAATTGAAAGGTGAGAAGCGGAAGTAGTATAGTGCGCCGAATAAGCCAATAAGGCCCTAATAGATTTCCGCTGCGAAGACAGTTTAGGTCGGAATTTTAATGCTGTCTGTTCCCACAGAGGTCTGTTGGAACAACTAACTACGTCTAAAAGCAGCAGATTTAATAGATTGATTTAGAATTCGGCACCCAGACCTTGGGTTCCTTGGTTACGCACGTTATTTTCGAAAAATCGCATGCGTGCCCAAGAGGCTCGTGTTTGGCGCCTGAGCATTTGTGATAATCTGAGGCTATTTCGTGAGCATATATTTGGGTACCCCATTCTAAAACTCGCTGACGTTGCACTCTTCGTCATAAGTACACAATCAAGAGTATAACAAGAAATTAAAAAAAGCACTGTATTAAATAAAGAAGTCCTTCTTGCAACTATGAAGTTTTTAGTTGTTAAGTATCTACACAATCAACCACGGAACATGGCATCTTGACCAACATGCTCAAGAGAACACTAATGAGCTGCACGAAAGGTGAACGTTGATGTGATTGAAGCAACAGCTCCGTTGATAGATTTTTATCCTTGAATAATTGCCTTCGCCGAAGTGATAGCAGAAAGAGAAATGTCAGCTTTATTATTTATTTTTTTTCTGCGTGTGGCGACACCACGTGAATTGAAGGAAGCTCATAACCAAGAATAATAATCATTAGAAAAAAAACAACAACTAAAGCTACATTTTTTGAAGGAATACTTGTACTGTAGTATCTTTCTGCAACTAAAGGTATAGCGGTCTAATTTTCATGATTACACACTAACGCATGCGAAGGAACATGTATCTTATGTATGTTTGGGCTGGCTTTCGCACAATTTCTTTCCATGCTCACAAGAAACACATTCCAGGTATATTCGTGTACCAGGGATGAGGACAGCCAAATCAGATGACAGCCTACTGCGACGTCGAACGTTATTGGTGAATGTGGCCGGCCAATGACAAACACAATTCACGAGCAAGAACGCCTGTGCATCGGGCCCCGATTAACAAAATGTTTTGTTTGAAAGAAATGAAGTTCACTGGCCGCCTATCTTCGAAACGTCTTCACTATCGCCATCTGACCAACGGCTGGTCTTAATAACCGCTCTGCCTCTTTAAGAAGGGTACCAGAAAGTCAAGAACCACTTATTATTCATCTTGACACGGAATTCCCGCTTTGCTTGTTTTCCCTCCGTTCTCTTACGAACGCAGCACACGTGCTCTCAGCACAGTTCGACGATACGCTCTGTCGGTACAAACCACCGAGAGCAATTAAGCCCTGCTAATCAATGCAGCACTCGTCCCACGGGGTGCAGTGGAGCGAGAGCTGAGAAAGGAAGGAGCACACAGGGCCATTTACAAGGGTGGCATGAGCGGTTGAAAGGTGGCGAACATGGCGTGAGAACACGCTTTGGACCTGGTTCTCAGCGCTGAGGGAAGGGAAAAGTGGAAGTAGGCGCTGCTAAGCGGTGAATACAGTGATGACAGGTGCACGATGTGCTATGTCGCGTTGCGTACGGATGCGCTCGTTTCGTAATGACCGGCGTGCAATGATTCCGTAGAAGCAGGAAACCAACGAAAAAGACGCGTTCACAAGATAAGCAGACAAAAACAGCACTCGCTCTGTCCACTTCGTCTCTTGTGTTCGCAGGTTCCCCGCATCTTCAGAAGCATTTACCAACTCGTCCAGCGCGAAACTCTGCGGAGGCAATGGTTCTTGTTAAGAGAAAGAGCAGCCAGCATTAACTCAAGATTGCGCATCGGTTTGGAAGGGTAAAGGGGGTATGAAAGAATGAAAGAGAATTAAAGAGGAGAAGATCCCATGGAGCATCACTAAATCATTACATCAATGTCCGCCTAACGCACCAGATCACTATCCACATTGCGCAGTCACAATGTGCCGTTAAAATCGGTGTCTCCAAAGAGACGCAGAAACGCTCTTATGGTGACTCGCGCTGTGGTCT
The DNA here is from genome assembly GCF_013339695.2 of Rhipicephalus sanguineus. Classification (NCBI taxonomy): domain Eukaryota; kingdom Metazoa; phylum Arthropoda; class Arachnida; order Ixodida; family Ixodidae; genus Rhipicephalus; species Rhipicephalus sanguineus. Next base: position 218,964,565 of record NC_051176.1, on the reverse strand, counting down.
GTGTAGGTTGGGGCCTAATAAATTTGGTTTCTGTGAGTGGACGGCTGCCAAGCTTGCATAGTGCTGTTGTGCGCGCTCCTCTTTTGTAGTTAAAATGGAGGCATTCGCAGAAAGGCGGCGCGATTGTTTTGATGTCGCCACACAGTCAACATAATTAACTAATGAACTGACTAATAACTTACAGGCCCACAAGATACTGCAATAAGGGGGGTTTATTTATTACACTGAAAGCGCAAACAGACTCATAAATGACATTGTTGCCCCGCCACGGTGGTCTAGTGGTTATGGCGCTCGACTGCTGACCCGAAGGTCGCGGGATCGAATCCCGGCCGCGGCGGCTGCATTTTCGATGGGGGCGAAAATGTTTGAGGCCCGTGTACTTAGATTTAGGTGCACGTTAAAGAACCCCAGGTGGTCGAAATTTCCGGAGCCCTCCACTACGGCGTCTCTCATAATCATATCGTGGTTTTGGGACGTTAAACCCCAGATATTATTAATGACATTGTTGCAAAGCAAGGGAGCAAGAAAACCCGATGCAGCAAAATAATTTGGACGAAACAAGAGACAGTTCTAATGGAAGTAAAAAACAAAAACAAAAGAAACGCAATATAACAGAGTATACGTTTGCGAAATGAGCACAGAAAACGCGACACATCACAAAATGAACAAAGCAAAAATTTAGACGGCAAAACCATGTTATAGCGATTGCAAGAAATGTTCTACCTCAAGCATATGGCGAAATGCATACGAGTTATTATCAGAAGCGATATCATGAAGAAGATAATGCTACATGCGCATGGAAGATGCGCGTGAAGCTTACGTGATTATGTAGCCTGCGTGACGTGTAAATGGGGCGTTCAAGGGATAACGTGTTTTATTGCTGTATATACGGACACATACACAGTTGTTAAACAAACATATAGGGGAATTTGACGGCGAATGGGCAATGGTTGAAGGGAATGATCAAGTTTATGCTGAGTCACGCTTGAATGGTTATCACAGTTAGTAGAAATGCAGTGAGCAGCTCTGTTCTGAACTACTTCGAGCATTTTAATTAGATAGTGAGTGAAAGAGGATTAAACGGATGAGGCATATTCAAGTTGTGGGCCACCAAAAGTTCGCCCACAACTTCAATATTATGTACTGTTAGCTATTCCGACGGGAAACAAAAATTAAGCGCATGAGAAGGCCACTTCAAGTCATATAATAATATGTGGGGTTTTACGTCCCCAAACCACGATATGATTATGACAGACGCCGTAGTGGAGGGCTCCGGAAATTTCGACCATCTGGTGTTCTTTAACGTGCACCTAAACCTAAGTACACGGGCCTCTACCATTTCGCCTCCATCCAAATGCAACCGCCGCGGCCAGGATCGAATCCGCGACCTTCGGGTCAGCAGCCGAGCACCGTAACCGCTATACCACCGCGGCGGACCACTTAAAGTCATAGACGGATAGGAAGGACATATAGTAACACGTCTAGAGAGATCAGACGGGATACGTAGTTGTTGATTAGGACCCAAGGTACGAAGACGTGTGGTTGTAAATGTGAGCGAATTCAAAAGATTCCGCGTTTGATGACGCGCGAGCATGCGAAACTTTTTCGTTGCGTCGGATGTTGAAAGGGGAATGGCGACACAGCTGACTTTTGTCTTAGGTAGATCGGGCAGTTGCGTCCACTTGATCAGTTAGTTCCCTGAAGGCCGCAGTGACTAGGCAACCACTGAAATATTATCCTGCGTTCTTTTCCTATATTGCTTGATAGTGGACTTGCGTGATATCTGCAAGGAGCTGCTCATGCGAGCAAAACGCCAGGATTTAAGGAAGTAGTAAGAAATGTGCCCACACGGAAAGAGAATCTGTCACAGCAAAATGCTGTCGAATCTTTTAAGGGTAGTTTTTAAAGAGCCAAAGTATTTGGTAATAACTTTGCCTGAAATACGACTGCGGATACGGACGAAAAAAGAAAAAGATACGGGACCGTAAGTATGAGATAGAGCGGTCGCCCTCTCAAGATCGCAGGTGAAGCTTAAAGATACACTAATTTTCTACATAGAAGAAAGAGCACGTTGATCGAGTCAAAGCAAAAATTATCAATTCGCTGAACTAAAAAAAATTACACCATCTCCCACTCAAGGGAACCATGAGGGGATGCGAAGCAGCATTGGGGGCGCACACCAAGTTTCCGTTACGTTCACTCCGCGTTTCCGTTAGTGTGTGATGTATTTAGTATTTGTGTTATCATTACGTTGTGTTTGTGCGTTGCTTTCCGTTAGCGCCGAGCAGCGCCGACGTTGACGTTACAACTCATCTGAACGGGAGCGAAGCGAGAATGACGGAAGCCGACCGAGCGCACGCGCTTATATACACATGAAATGGGGGAGGGAGAGGAAAGAGTGGGTTACAGGCTGTATTTGGCTGCGGCGCGGCTGCATCACGTGGGAGAAGAGGCTGCGCCGCGGCTGCAGCGCGGGGGAGGAGAGGAGAGAAGGCGACCGAACACCTGCGTAAAGGAGGAGAGTGGGAAAGAGAGTAGGTGCATGCGCAGGGGAGCGCGGACGCCACCGCCGACGACGGACACAGCCCCGAGCAAAAGCTGCTTCGCATCTAAAACAGCCTCATAGTCGCGAGCGCGTGGCTTGAAACGTGAAGCTGTGGGCGTTCTCACTCGCACGTCGCGTGGACGGTTGCTTTCTACTCGTCAAGCAAGTG